>NW_022196914.1:59364409-59382265 GCF_008632895.1 Mastomys coucha | reverse complement strand
TAAAGGTGTGCGCCACCACCGCCCGGCTAGTATTGTTTCTTTTGAATTTTGAAAGTGGTGGTATTTTTTTAAATTAATTTTTAAGTTAATATGCAGATTTCCTCATGCCATTTTTATATAGTTTTGTTCCCATCCTTGCTGCTCTCCTTGCCTTTCTGTTTCATATATTCCTTTATCTCTTCTCCCGTACTTCCCTTTCTGTTATTGCCCTCTTTCCCCTAATAACCCTTAAGGTCTCGTTCCCCTTTCACTGTCCTCTTTCTAGTTTTATGGCCCACAAACACGCATACCTTCGCACACACACCAATAGTCCATATATACACATTTAAATATAGGTATCATATGTGAAAGAGAACAAACATATTTTTCTTTGAATCTTGCTTGCTTTTTTAAAAACATAAGCTCCCTTTCTACCCATTTTCTGCAAATGTTGTAATTTTATTTTTCTTTATGGCTTAATAAAATTCTGTATATGTTACCAGATTTTCTTTATCCACTCTTGATGGATTTCCAAGCTGTTCCTATTTTCTAGCTATTATAAATAGTGGAGCAGATGAGTAAAGGTGTATATCCTCTGATCAGGATCATAAAAGCTGCTCTGTCCTCTTCATAACTATCCGGTAACCCCTTAGCCCCTCCCCCGCTCCACCACACTTCCAAAAATAACTTGTAACTTAATTGGCTCGTTCATTCTATTCTATGAGTGCTACAGGGCTGGTTACCTCTTCTCAGTTCCTTGTGTCTCTCTTCTCAGAGTTCCTCTCTCCCTACCAGAACTCCACTTCGTATATCCCGCTTGAAGATCATTGTCCAGTCAGCTTTGTATTGGTGGTGCTTCTATACAGTACACAAGTGATTCTCTCTACACCATCCATCTAGTCCTAATCCACACTTGTGTCTCTGTTTTGCAAAACTATGATTTGTTATTCAAAAAGCTATCTCTTTTATTTTTCTATGCTACCTTAGCAAAGTGCTTGGTACCTGCCAATTATCTTTGATTCAAAATCCTCTGAAACCTGAGAATTCTTGACAGAGTTTCAGATTCTGTAGCCTTTTGGATAGCAAAGATGTTGAAATTAGAGTTGCTCAACTGGCAGAGCTTATGTAAATTTTCCCAAATTGGAAAAAAAACCAAAAAACCTAAAAGTGAAAGACTTGTCTGGTCCCAGGCATTTTAGATAGAGTTTACTTAACCTGTAGTGACTGCTGTTATTTGTGAATAAATTTTGATATTCTTATTTTCACATTGAGTTATTTATTGTTCATGTTAGAGAGCATACCTTTCCCAATGTCCAAAAACACTAGTTTTGGTCTCCAATGTAGTTTTCATCACTAAAGCTATTTTTATAACAATAAAGAACTTTTTAAATAAAAATATCTTCTAAGTCTAGAACAACAGATCTTCTTGACCTCTTAAGTGTATAACACATTTGTTGTCACTATTTGTAAGATTAAGTTTGGTTGCAAGGCATTAGACACTATGGTTAAATGAATGCTCAACTTGGGGAAGTTGTTGAAGGAATTGTAGAGCATATATTTGAAGAGTACATCTGTACAGAAAGATAGGCATTGTGCTGTCTCAGTGGGGAGGTAGGTAGTTTAGATTAAAAAGCAGTATGAAACAAGTCTGCTATTATTGTGTTGAACACTTTGTTCTGAAACTGGTGGCACTATTTTGGAAGATTTCGCATGTTAGTACAAAGTGTCTAGGAACCACATAGACAGAGGATAAGTCTTAGCCTCTAAACGTTATGCCTGGTTCTGTCCCTTTCTCCTTGCTTCCTGTCATCCCCACCATGATACTCTATTGAAGCATATGAGGCCAATTTCCATGGACTAAGCGCTGTGAAACCATGAGCCAATAAAAATAATTGTTCTTGAGTTGTGTCAGGTATTTGGCCACAATGACCATAAAAATAGCTGAACATTAAATTAGTTCACAGATTTGATCAGTGTTTTATTATGCTTTTAAAAATCACAATCTTTAAATCACAATCTTTTTGTGGTATAGTTCAAAAGGTGTTTTGATTGAATGAAAATTAAATTGGCTTTTAAAATAATGATGTTTAGTGCCAGACATTTATTCAAGCACAGTAATATGGGACTGTAATACAAGATAAACACCTTCAATTTAGAAATTGAAAGTCTGAAATACAAAAGTTTGTATGATGATAATTCTCAAAATAGTTTGGTTCAAATTTTAGATTTGAAGCTTTTAGGAGATTGATGAAGAACATGCAAATACTCTAAGATAGGAAACACTCCAAAATCTGACAAAGGTCTGACACCAAGCGGTCCAAATACAGAAGACTTTATACTTAGGATATATAAGCATCAAAGAGGGACTTAAAAAGAATTGTAATAGCAAGTAGTATATGAACTATTATTATTGGAGAAACATAACAGGCAAAAATCTAATTTAATGGCCTGAAGTGTCTCTGATTGTTAAACCTTTTAAAAATTGATATTCCAGCTGGAGAGATGGCTCAGCGGTTAAGAGCACTGACTGCTCTTCCAGAGGTCCTGAGTTCAATTCCCTGCAACCACTTGGTGGCTCACAACCATCTGTAATGTGGTCTGATGCCCCCTTCTGGTGTGTCTGAAGACATCTACAGTATACTCATATACAATTAATCAATCAGTCAATCAATAAATATTTTTAAAAATTGATATTCAAAGGTTTTTGGAGGCTTCAGTAATTACGATAGCTTTTCAAATCAATGGCCTTTACCTTTGATATTTCTTAACCATCCTGTGTCTTAAAAGTCGGTTTTTATAGCCTTCTAGACTTGTGTGTGTTTCACATTATGTTCTAATTTGTTTTATGGTGTCTTTCTTAACCTCTAGGTTTATACTTGCAGAATTATTGAAACCAGTAATAAGTTCTTTTGTGACAACCTAACATGAATCTGTCCTGGTATTTATGGTATGAATCTTAATATTTGGCATGTGTCTTCTAGAATGATTTAACAAATGAATTATATCTATTCTAGGTGTGTCACGGGGTCCCAGCCCAGTGAGCCTTGGAAACCAGGACACTTTACCTGTGGCAATCGCCCTTACAGAATCTGTCAATGCCTACTTTAAAGGAGCAGATCCTACCAAGTTAGTTTTGAATATGCATAAGTACTTGTGTTAGGTGTGGGGCAGGAATTGGGGCTTAGTGGTAAATTTTAAATTATACTTTGATTTTTTTTATATAGTTGGCTTTATTTTATATGTATATAGTATATGATAATATATAATACATATATATAATATATGAATATATGTATTCATACTCAGGGCTTCCTATATACACACACGTTTTAGCATCTTGCTTTTGAGAAAAGTTACTTTTGTTTGATGTATGTATATGTTCCCTGCATGCATGTATGTATGCCATGTTCATGCCTGTTACTCACAAAGGCTAGAAGAGGGCAGTAGAGCCCCTGGAACTGGAATGAACTGCTTGATGTAGCTGCTCGGGGCTGGACTTGGCACTCTTATTTGCCAAGCTATTTCCAATCTCCATTCCTATTGTCTGAAGTAGTAGTAGTAGTCAGTATATATTCATTCACAAAGTATTTGAGCACTCACTATATGTAAGACTGACTCAACTCACTCACTCACTCCTTCCCTTCCCTTCCTTTCCCTTTCCTTTCTTTCTTCCTTTCTCTCTTTCTTTCTCTCTCTCTCTCTCTCTCTCTCTCTCTCTCTCTCTCTCTTTCTTTCTTTCTTTCTTTCTTTCTTTCTTTCTTTCTTGTTATTCATGAGACAGGGTCTTTCTGTGTGCCTCTGGCTGGCCTGGAATTCAGAGATCTACCTGCCTCTGCCTTCCAAGTGCTTGGGATTACAGGTGTGTACTATCACATCAGTAAGACAACTTGATAAATACTAAAGCTACTTCAGAAAACAGAGGTCTCCTGAACTTGCATTATAGTAAAGAAAACATCAGAGAAGCAGATAGAGTGTGCATTCATACATGTTAGTTACTAAGAAGGGAGTAAGAAGGTGGGAAATTACAGTAGGGAAAAAAGCTTTTGGAGGTTTTAAGCAGATACTTGAAAAATATGGTGGAGCAAACCATTCACACCTGGGAGACTAACACCATGGGAGAGGATCTAGGCTAAATTCATGATTGGGATATTCAGGAGACAGTGAAGGGAAACAGGTCACTCAATAGGAAAAGGTTGGAGCTTGAAGGTTGGAGGATCCAGATTGGCTGTTGTAGGCCATGATAAGGAATTAGGAATTCAATTGTAGTAAGGCAAGATGGCAAGTGGACATTCTGAGTTGAGAGGTCATGAAGTTATTTGTGGTTTTGTAGTAATCTGGCTGTTCTTTGGAGAATAAACTCAAGAAAGAGAAGATTAGCTGTAGAAACCCAGTTAAGAGATGATGGTGACTTGAATATTAGGAAGAAAGTTATAAGCGGTGATGATATTCTAAATATAACTTAAAAACAGTTTTCAAGATTTGTTGAGATTAGAATGTCAAGTTTGAAGTACTTGTTGAGTGCTATTAATGTGGACAAGCTGGTAGCTTTATACATGATTCTGGAGCCCACTGAGTAAGTGTAGTCATGAGGAGAAATAGAAACCCTGAGGTGGCAGAGAGTGAGCGACTCATGCTAAGGGAGCAGATCGGAGAGGTGTGGCCATGTGGATTTTTCTCATTCACATTCAGCTGTGGGCATGCAGGGAGGAAGCTAAATTTAGCCAGGACATTGAGCTAAGCAGTTAGTAAAAGTGTAAAGAGGGCTTATGCAAAGGAGGGTGTCTAGTGAGGAACCTGGAAATTCACAGATGGTGTGTAAGAGCATACTTACACACCGTTTGAAAGGCTAATGAAAATGAGGTAGGACGGTGAGGAATTAGGTTGATACTAGATTGGACGAGTTAGACAAATAGGAATCTGAGTAGATGAGTGAGGATTGTGAAACTGTGGAGAGACTGTGGCCTAGGTAAGTGAGCTCAAGGACAGAGCCACTGGAAGAAAGACATTGAAGAGCTAGGTGATGACGACGGATACTGAAAGGGCCATCTGGGTGGATAGTGAGCTTTACAAAAAATTATGCTGGAATAGTGGTGCAGAGAGAGATGAGCAGTGAGCCAGGGACTGCTGAAGATGGTCTGGGGGAATAGCGTCTGAACAGTACAGTATGAACATGAGTTTCAAAGGAAGAAACAGAACAAGAAGAGCCAAGCCCAGGGTTTCAGAGGGCTCAAGAGGAGAAATTAACTGCAAGGAGTTAGTGATGGTGTTACCAGCAGAGCACTCCCTACAGGTCTTTCAAGGTTGGCTACCACACACAAAGAAGTAGGAGTATGCCATTATAGTTTTCTAAGACTAATTTATCTTAGTTAGTTATAATAAAGGATTTAAATATATATATGTATGAACAGATGAACAGCTGTATGAATATGCTTACATAGATACATATATGCATACACATACATATACCTTTAAAGCCAAGCATACTCTGAGAAGAGATTAGAGCATCTTATTTAAGTACTTGCCAATGTCCTACCTTGTCAGGTGTATTGTGAAGATCACTGGAGACGTGACAATATCATTTCCGAGTGGAGTTATTAAAGTCTTCACAAGCAACCCCTCTCCAGCTGTGCTGTGCTTTAGGGTGAAGAACATCAGCAGACTCGAGCAGATTCTTCCAAATGCACAGCTTGTGTTCAGGTTTGTGTGCTTTGCTATTACGATTAACATTGAAGTTTCTTTTAAGAAATGTTTTCTCTGTGAAATAATGTTGACTTTGAAGACAATGCCAACATTATTTGTTACAAGTAAGTAGCTTTGTGCTATCCTCTTGTTTCCTGTTAGATGTTTGTCAGGGAACTGCTGAGCTCTGTTCTTCATCTTATTAGTTTTCCCTCATCCCACCTTATGGTTAATTTCTAATATTTCCCAGGTCACTAACAGAGTAAATATAGGAAAGAAAAAGATAAGTCAAATAACAACAATGTTTCTTACACATACAGTGATCCGTCACAATGTGACTCCAACACAAAAGATTTTTGGATGAACATGCAAGCTGTTACTATCTACCTCAAGAAGCTATCAGAGCAAAATCCTGCTGCTTCTTACTATAATGTAGATGTATTAAAATACCAGGTGAGTGCCCTATCACTATGACAACCTTAAATTTACATATAAAGGAGTGGAATCTGGCAGAACACTGAAGGAATAAAATGTCAGAGCCAAATGAGGTCCATTCCTCATTTGTTATGAATATGTTAGTTAGTGAATGACTTTCAGCCAGTGACAGAGTGTTTACCATGCATTTGTGACTAAATTACTGAATAAATAGTAATACCTGAGTTTAACCTGGAAACTCCAGTATCATTGTTCTTCATAAAGAAATACCAAAGCATTCAGTTAAAGTTCAGTATAGCAGACAATTATAGTTTCTATTAATACTACAGTATTTAAGTGTTTCTCTGGATTTTTTTTTATTACTGTTAGATAAGAGTTTAATCCCTGGCAACACACATGCTAGAGACAAATTTTCTATTTTACATTTATGTTTGAATTTTTAATAGTGTAGTGATACTAAAATAACTTGTGTTTCTAAAAGAGACATTTGTAATTAGTGCTGGAACAAGGTGATGGTAAGCGTGATCAGTAAATAATATTGTTATGTTAGAAAATACATGGTATGGACAAAAGGAAATGGCTTCAAGGAGCCCTTTGACAAAGAAGCTGAAGAGTCAGGAGGAATGATGTCATTCACTATGTTTAAAGTTACTAAATATTTGAAGTTAGAAGTGTATTAATTCTAGGCTTTGGGATCCACATGGTGAGCCTGTTTTCTCACTGATGTATATCTAAGTTCTTTATAATTTTATATATAGTTAATGATGAATCTTAGAATCCTTCTTTGAAAGGCCTTAGACTTTATAAAAATAAATAATAAAAAATTACTTAATAGAATGCTCATTTCTGGGTGCTTTCCCTAATGTATTGGACAGTCAGATTTTCTGCAGTTGGATTCTTGGGAACTGCATCCTGGCAGTTTACCAGCACGTTGTTCTGGTCCTTTGAGCTGAGTGGTTTACCTAGCAACCGTCACTCTCCTTGCTGCTTGGTTGTGATTCTGCAGATTCGTAGGCTTAAGTGTTTGTGTCATGAACATGCTTTGTTTACTCTTCAGGCAAAGACAGTTATTTGCTTGATTCTTTTTAAAGGTATCATCAAATGGCATTCAGTCCACTCCTCTAAATCTTGCAACATACTGGAAATGTAGTGCCAGCACCACAGATCTGAGAGTGGATTATAAGTACAACCCAGAAGCTATGGTCGCACCTAGTGTGCTTTCCAACATACAGGTGGTGGTACCAGTGGATGGAGGAGTCACAAATATGCAGTCCCTTCCTCCTGCAATATGGTAAACTATCTTTGCATTCCAGTTGCATTTCTGTTTGTCTCCAGCTACAACAGTTCTAACTTCTTAAACTAACAATTGGACTGCTGAGGTGGCATAGTGAGTGGCTTAAGTGCTTGCCATGCAAACCTGATGACCTTAGTAAACCTGAGAACCATGGGAAGGTTCCTGAGAACCCATGTAAAGGAGATCCTTTGACCCCTACATGTGCCAGTGGCAAGCACATTGCTATGCATGCATAGAATTTAAAGAATAGTGTCCTAGTTAGGGCTTCCATTACTGTGAACAGACACCATGACCAAGGCAACTCTTATAAGGACAACATTAAATTAGGGCAGGCTTGCAGGTTCAGAGGTTCAGTCCATTATCATCAAGGCAGGAGCAAGGCAGAGTGTCCAGGCAGGCATGGCACTAAAGAAGGGCTGAGAGTTCTACATCTTGTTCTGAAGGGACACTATAGTTTTACAATAAAAATATTTGAGGTACATTTATTGAGTGTCCATTCATGTATTGGATACTGTGAGAGAATGAATTTGAAGATACCTGTTCTTATTACAGGAATGCAGAACAAATGAAAGCCTTTTGGAAATTATCTGGGATTTCGGAGAAATCAGACAGTGGAGGTAAGGGTGTGCTCCCTCTTGTTCTCTGTGCTGGGGATCAAACCAGGCCCTGGTGGGTGCATGCTAGGCAAGTAATGTGTTACTCTGCTGCCTCTGGCCTTGGTTGTTTTTCTATTACTGTTACTACCTTTATTTATTATGTGTATGAGTGCATGCAGGTATAATCACAGGACAGCGTGCAGCAGTCCGTTCTCTTTCTTCCACCCTGTGGGTCCTGAGGATGAAACTCAGGTTTTGAGGTTTTGTGAGGCATTGCTGAGATAACTTATCTTGCCTTGGGCTTTTGTTTTTGTTGTTTAATTTTTTTTTTTAAATGCTTATTCATTGGAAAGTTTCCTCCTGGAATTTCATGTCTTCAATTCTAGAACTGACCACTAGGTGGAAGTTAATACCCTACATAAGAATGTACCAGCTGAGATTTGGAACAGTTTTTATTCTTCTCTTGAATAGGTTTTCTCTATAAGAAAAATAACATTATTTTATAACTGCAAGATAAATGCTTCATGTGTTATATAATGAGAAATGCCTAGTAATCAAATTTAAAAAACAAAAAACAAAACAGAACTATCCCCAGGTAGATAACTCAAATAATTGCAAATAATTGAGCTTATTCTGATAATGAGATACCTTTGATTTCCCCTTTCCAGTTACATAGAAAATAGCTTTGTAAATACATATAAAAGTGGCTTTGACAGAATGCCTGTCTGCTCCATCTTGCTGAGGGAACCTTTCTGTTCATTCCTTTTGGAATTAACATTAGTCTTCAGTTCTGTGTGGCAGTTTTAAGGAGAAACAAATTTATTGTCTCCTACTGACTGCATCTGTCTGTGTTCACCATATGGCTAGTTATCACTCCAGTATCTCCTCTCAGATTGTGTCTTTAAAACTAGCATACAGTTTCCATGGCAGTCAACTCTCTGAGATGAGGCAACCCTAGTCTCCCTTAGTAAAAGAGAGCCCATCTTCCTAATTAGCTCCACTCATTTTCTCACTGAGCAAGTGCTTTAGATCTGCCAGTTTTTGTTCAGCTTTTTCATTTTGAATATTTTGAGAATATCAGTGGTTTTTCTTCTTTAGTTTTTCTATACAAAGGACCATCAGCAAATCTGGATTGTTTCTTTATTTATATCTGTTATGCAGGATCAGATTTTCACTAGAGAGATAACCAAGCTGGCTTGAACTTCCTTTTTGTTGTTTAGTACTTACAAGTAGCATTTTTAGTCAGTAGCTTCACTGACTTTTCTCCTACCATAGAGCTTTTTGTAAGCCACACTCAAATTTTTAACTTAGACTGAAAGTAAATCAGAAATCCTGTGTATTAGGCTTACAGCCAACTAGCAAGGAAAGAGAATGTCTTGTTTTTCTTTTTAAAAGGCATATGATAATTGTAAATATGCCAGAAAAGGAATTTGTTCTCTCAAAAATAAGATTCATATTTTCTATTCATATATTTAGTACTTTTCCTTCTGTTACTCAGGTATAAAAGTGTTCTATGTGAGGAAATAGGAGAATTTTATAAATGTGATCTCGATGTTGTCAGTTAAACCTTTCAAAGAAAGACCCAGAGTAAAGAGTTCTGCACTCTGGTATGCACCCCTAGGCATTATAGTGTAGGACAGACCAGTTACAACACCTTACTCCCTATTTCTCTGTAGTGTTGAACTTTATACAGGAGATTAAAATGTCTTATTGCTGCTACTGAGTAAGTCTGTCCACTTCCCCAAACACAGTGGTTGTCAACCCTCCTAATGCTGCGGACCTTTTAATACATTTCTTCGTGTTGTGGTGACCCCCAACAACTCTGATTTTGCTACTGTTATGAATCATAATGTTAATATCTGATATACAGGATGTCTGATAGGCGATCCCTATGAAAAAGGTTGTTTGACCCTCCGTGGGATCATAGCACTCTGGTTGAGAAACCCTTTCCTAACCAGAAACCCAAGTTAAATTAGGTTAGAAATCCTTCTAGACTTCTCCTTTCTTTCCTTTTAGATACTGTGTTTTTGCCTTGGCCCTACTACAGATCCCCTTTCCTGTCACCTAGAATCCTAATAAACTGTTGTATTGTCTTGCAGTTGGTTTCCTTACTTTGCATCTAGCCCCTCCCCTCTCTTCTAGGACACTAATCTGAGATTTTCTTTTCTTGGGTGTTACCTTGTGGTTATGTCATAAACTTTTTATTGTGGCCTGGTCCTTGCTACTTATTCTAGTCTCATCTGCAAATGTTCTCCACTTGTGTCCTGTTCTCCAGATACTGTGGTATAGATATGGTTCTCTTAAGCCTGTTCTCACATGTTTCTCTCCATCTCAGTACCTTGTTCAGCCTAAAGTGCACCCCAGCATGTCCAACAGTGTAATGTTCAGTAGAAACATGTGTTTTCAGACACCATTTATCAGATTCATTAGTGTTACTGATTGCCTACTTGTACAGCAGTCAGAATGGGATACTATAGCATGTAGTTCCTACTACCCCACCTTAAGCTCCAGGTGGACAGCACTACCTGCCCTGCCAGGTTTCCTTGGATCCTTGGATGAAAGACACACACACACACACACACACACACTCACCTTCCAACCCCCACCCCCTTAGTTGCCTTTCTAACCTCCTGCTTGCTACACTAGGCCTAGTCAGGGAAGCAGCCAATGGCCACTCCACCCTAGATCTCACATGGCTGGTGGCTCTTTCTCCCTCCAAAGCATGGTAGATCTCGTCTCTCCTGCGTCTGCCAGCCTTCCTGTGGGAAAACTGGAAGTCTTGTGTATCTGCCCAGCTCATTGGCCACTAGCATCTTTATTGATCAATCAAAAACAAATTGGGGAACAAGACCTTCAGTGTTCACACACAGATTCTTGATCAAAACATTAGAACCACCTTCTACAGGATACATTGAACAAACGACTGTATCTGAAAGAAAGACTCACAATACACCTAAGGGGTAATGTTGTATGAGTAAAATTTAAAAAGATATGATTATCCAGTTAGCTCAGTTGGTTAGTGCATGGTGCTAATAATAAGTAAAGATGGGTTGAAAATAGGCTGATGCCGTCCTCTCATCCCTCCCTTTCTTATCCCTTTGAACTGCATGGTCTGGTACTTAGCACTCACTTCTCTTTACTTTGTCTTGTCCTGGGTCTGTCCCTGTTGACTCCCCAATCCCAGTGTTTCCTGTGTGCTGTCCTCTGTGTCTTCCTTCATCTTTGTTGACTCACTTTAACATGTGTGTATCACCGGCATCTATCTAAGTAGTATTCACCTCTGAACATTACTGTTAGTTAAAGGGTAGATTAAGATTGCTTGGTGGGGGCTGGTGAGATGGCTCAGCAATTAACTGAGTTCACTTCCCAGCAACCACATGGTGGCTCATGACCCATCTATAAAGGGATCTGATGCCCTCTTCTGGCATGTGAGTATACATGCAGACAGAGTGCTTCTACATTTAAAGGGAAAAAAAAAAAAGATTATGTAGTGCAAATTTTGGCTCATTGAATAAGATTTGATTTCAAACAGGACAGTGGTTTGTTTGCTACATGCAGCGAATGAGTTTACCTTTGGCTTAGTAAGTTTAGCTTACTCCAATGGTTCTCAACCTATGGGTGATGACACGTTGTATATCAGATATTTATATTATGATTCATAACAGTAGCAACAAAGGTAACTATGGTTTGGGGTCACCACAGCATGAGGAACCGTGTTCCAGGGTTGAAGCATTAGTAGGTCAAGAACCATTGGTTAGGTACTCATTTAGTTTTATTTGGTGTGCAATGTATTTTATCCTTTAGAGGTCTTTATTATTTTCTTTGCAGGTTCTGGATCCCTCAGAGCAAAATTTGATCTTTCAGAAGGACCCAGCAAACCTACAACACTCGCAGTGCAATTCCTTAGTGAGGGAAATACCCTCTCAGGAGTAGATATTGAGCTTGTTGGTGCTGGCTATAGACTTTCTTTAGTAAAGAAGCGCTTTGCCACTGGTAAGTGCACATGAGAAACACTTGCGCTCTAGCAGTTTATAATTTAAAAGCATGGAATAATAACCCCACCCCACCCCACCCCAAACACACACACACACACACACACACACACACACACAAGTTGTCAGGTAGAGGCAGTCTTGGTAGAGAGTTTTCTGTTATCAGCATAGATATGATTCTAATGACTTGTCAGTGACAGGCTGGAGCTAGAGTTCTGTGTCTGTAACTGCAGAGGACATTGTGCCCATTTGAGTATATTTAAAATTGTAACTGAGGGTCTGCTTGGTGTTTTTCAGGACGATACTTGGCGGATTGTTGATGGACCCAGAATGTGGATTTCTCAAGGGAATAATGTGCACCTGCCACTCTGCATCACCTGTTCCTTCCAAACACTATTTTTACTTGTATGATGTCTTTCAAATTTGCTCTTTGAAAGCTGACTACAAACATTAAATTGCACTTTCAAAGTGTCATTGAAAGAAATAGCACTGAAATGACCTTGTACACAGTAAATGATCAAATGCAATATTCTGGAAGCACGTGTATTCAAATTGTCACTAAAATGAAGTCTGTTATCTTCAGTGTCTGTTCTTTAAAAGGTTAGAATGTAGTAACAAGCCTAAAATTTCAGGAGAGCAAGCACAAAAGTTATTTAGCTTTCCATAAGTATTTAGACTCAGAGTTAACCTTTGAAGTTCCATAAGTTTGATGTTGAATAAATATAAACAGAACATGAATTTTTAGGCTTTGAATGTTAACTCAGAACTCAATCTAATTGAGTTATGTGCCATAGGGTAATCAGACCAGAGTCCAAGTTGTATGCAAACAAAAAACATCCCTATAATTTGATTCTCATAAGCATATTAATAAAGTGTAAATGGTGTTTTATATGATCTTTTGAAACTCAAGTGCAATGTGTTTTAAAATAAGCTTGCAAAGGACAGCAGAAAAACTTACTTCTGCAGTTAATTAACTTTATAGAAGTTGTGATTGTTTTGATGAATTAATGCTGTAGATTTAATTTATTTTTATATGGATTACATAATGTGTGCCTTTTAAAACAATAACAAAAACCAGAAATGTGCCTCTCTAGTTTGTGTTAATTAATGTGCCTCACTTTTTCCTCACTCTGGATCTTGTATTCAGATTCATACAACGGTCAAGCATATTTAAAAGATATTTGCAATTTTTAAAATCCTTTTGGCTTATAATTGAGAAGAAAATTCAAAATAACTAAAAGATAATTTATAATTAAAAATCCTGTCTCTCTTCTGTAGTGATATACCATAGCCACTAGAAAAACAAATCAGCCTAATGGAGTATGTTTACTGGGATTAAAATTACCTTCAGATATTCAACATTGACCTCATTATAAGTGTGTGAAACAGACAAGCTCTGAAACTATGGTGATAAGTTGGTAACTGGTATTTTAACTGTAATTTAGCATTTCCCTTGACCCTATTTATCAAAGAGAATTTACACATTATTGTATTGTGAACACAAGTTTTCTACCATTTTAAGAATAATTTTTTAAAAAGATTCATTTTAGCAGTGAGAGAAATACTATCACTTGTTTTATTTTAACAATTAGAAAATTGTCAGATTCCCATATGATAAAAATAGGTAAAGTATTTGAAGTGAAGGATTGGGTTAAGAGTTTCTTAAAATGAACTGCTCATACTGAGTAGTAGCTTTATAGCAAATTCTGATTGACAAAAGCAATATATGTTTTAGACAAAGTTTCATAATTTACAAATGGAAATTTATGATAAATACCAATGTCCTTGTCATTTTTCATAGAAATGATAGCTTGTGTTATATCTGGTAATTTATATAAATTACTAATTTTGTTAACTTTGTTAAGCTTTACAGAAAATAAAATCCCTATTACTAGACATTAATATAACATCTTGCTATATTAAACACAACAAATTCTTTTTTGCAGTATGTAATACAAAATGAGCATTTTATATTCAGTGTTACTCCAATTCTGAATTTAGGTTTGACTTAGGTAAACATAAGACAGTTCAATCTTTACTAACTAGCAAAATTAGAATTTCTAACTCTTACGTTCTTTAAAATGCCAGTTACAATTACACTTACTAAAATCTTACTAAATCTTTTATTGGGCAGTTAATGCTTTAGTATTTGAAATCTTGACACTGCTACAATGTCTGTTTTTAATCAAGTATTACCTTAAAATGTTGAGATGAGTGGAATGGTTAACCTTGTGCACTTTCTTAACCCCCATAGCCTTCATACTGAGTATCAACATGCAAGTTTATATTGGGTACAGGTTACAGTTTTAAAGCCATATGAGTTTATAGTGATTCTTTTTCCATTTAAAAATACACTAATGTTTAAAAAAAAAAAAAAAAAGCCCAGTAGATTCAGTGGGAGACTTTCTTATCTAGCAAGCTGGCTCTTGCTTGTGTACAGTGATAACTTTGTAGCTGCTTCTTTAACCAAGAATTTGTAAACACAGAACTCTTAACACATGTGAGCTTTTAAGGATCGTTATTTACTACTTTGGGTTGCAATTAGAGTACATCTATCTTCCAAAATTTTGTAAATATTTTTGATTTTTTTCATAAAATGTAAATTTTACATAAAAGTTGTATTCCTAATAAACATGTAATATATAATTTAGCAATTCAGTTTGTGTGTCTTTGTATCCCTATTAAATAGATATGTTATAGATGTTAGGACAGTCAAGCAGAGGAAGGAATGTGTAATTGACTTTGAACTTTACTAGAATTGTTTTTCCTTTTGTGGTAACGGGTTGAACCCAGAGTTTGGTGAGTGCTAAGCAAGCACTCTACTATTGAGCTAGGGCCCCAGAGGTTTTGAACTGTAGGTCACCATTTGTGCTAGCATACAAATTGAACTGCTAAAGTTTTCCTGGTTATAGAAAAAGCTTGGTGATGTGTATCTCTAAATATCAAAAATGTGTAACAATGAATTATTTGTAACATTTATAAATATATTTAAAGTGATTGTGAATTTCAGTAAAGACTTTGTTCTTAACTAGTTCCTTAGGAACAGTTTATATAATTTAGAATCTATCTTTTTTTTGTTGTTTTTTTGTTTTGTTTTGTTTGTTTGTTTTTCAAGACAGGGTTTCTCTGTGTAGCACTGGCTGTCCTGGAACTCACTCTGTAGACCAGGCTAGCCTCAAACTTAGAAATCCACCTGCTTCTGCCTCCCAAATGCTGGGATTAAAGGCATGCGCCACCACTGCCCATCTATAATTTAGAATCTTGATGAGGCTGGAGAGATAGCTAGCTCAGCTGGGAAAGGTGCTTGTCACCAAGCCTGATGACCTGAGTTCAATTTCCCCAAGCCCACACAATAGAAGGAGGGAACTGACTCCCTCAAGTGGTTCTCAGACCTACATATACACACAGTAAGATAGCGAGTAAGTAAGTATAATTTTTTTTAAAAAACTCATGTCAGAAGTTAGGAATATTGAATCTGAAAAACAGAGTAAAACCAAAAAACCCAAAGAAAGGAGTAAAAGGATAAAATGAGAAAAGAAAAAAGTATTTTTAAATAAAAGCAACAATAGTTCTCCACTTACCATGTCCCCTCTCTGTTTTGTTAATTTTCCCGATCTTTCCCCAAACATGCATAAACTCTTTATATATATTGATAATCCTTTTAATATCTGATTTTTCTGCTTTATCCCTTTTAAATTACATTTATTATTTGTGTGTGTTATCCTGTATGTGGAGGCCAAAAGACAACTTGAAGTCAGTTTTCTTTATCCCTCCATATGGGTCCTAGTGATTTAAACTTCAGTTGATCAGCTTGACAGCAAAATACGTTTCCTAGCCTACTGTCCAATTCCTCCATTAATCTAGTGTATGTTCCTAAATTGTCATTTGTGGTAACTCCAAAACAATAGTTGATCTTTGGTATTCAATTTTATCTGTCAAAACTAAGGGCTGACAAGATGGCTCAGGATCTAAACAAAAACAAACAAAAACCCCATGATGATCACAGGTCAATCCCCAAATTCCACAGTGGCAGAGAGAACCAACTTTCACAAGTTACCCTGACCTCCATAAATAAGCACACCTCTCTACTGTCTGTCTCTCACATGATAAAAGGAAAAATAGGAAAGCATTTTAAACTAGGTAACAAAACTAAGAAAAATTTAAACTAGGCAAACATTTTGCTAACATCATAGGTTCTGCAATTCAACTTTGTGTTGGCAATGCTCAAGAAACCTTTTGACCTTTTCTTTGTGGCTGGAGTAGTGACCACAGCTCCGGGAGGAGGGTGCTTACAGCACAGGAGAAAAGGAGCAGTTCTGTTATGTGTTGTCTTTTTGGCTGGGAGAGTAAAAGCTTTTCTAGAAGCTCTTGGCACCTCTCTGCTTATGTCCAGTTGGCCAGATTATGTATGAATCAGAGAGGACAAGAAACCTTCCTATAAGATGGGTGGGGAGAAAGGGTAACTCATTGACAGGCACAGAATGCATTACAGGTAATAATCCTAACCCTGACTTGAACCCTAATCTCCCAGTGAGATAGGCTTTCACTAGCTCTGGCTGACCTGGAACTTGATGTACAGACCAAGATGGCCCCAAACTCAGATCTGCCTGTTTATACCTCCTGAATGCTGGAATTAATGGTGTGAGCCACCACACCTGGCCTCAACATTTTGATCTGTTTTTAACAATATGAAGTTGTAAATGAACAAGAACAATTGAAAGTAAATATCTACTGTTTTATCTTTAGCATAGTAAATGCCTAAGGCCAGTCTTTATAGTAATTTGAATCCAATACTTTCTTTTCCTTCAGTATATGCATCATTTATTAATCACTGGGGTGTTTTCCCTAGGAAAACATGATGAGCAAATAGATGCGTACAAAAGGTTTATTGTAATATTGTTGTCACTGTGACAAAATTGCCAGGGATGGCCGAAAAACAGTTGACAGTTTCCATGTAATGTAATGCTATGCAGTTACTAAAAATACTGAAGAGGCTGGGCCTGGTGATACATGCCTTTCATCCCAGAAGTTAAGAGGCAAAGACAAGTAGATATTTGTGAGTTAACCTTGTCTGTATAGCAAGCTCCAGTCCCGCGAAGGGCTTTGTCTCAAAAAAGCAAAACAAAAAGCTTAATGGTAGCCACTGTTTTCATCACTGTTCTATTGCTGGGAAGAGACACAATGACTATGGCAACTCTTAGGGAAGGAAGCATTTACTTGAGGCTGGCTCACAGGTTCACAAGTTTAGTCTTATTGTCAAGGCAGGGACCATGGTGCAAGCTGGCATCATGGTGCTGGATCCAGAACTAGCTCTGAGTCCAAAGGTAGCAGGAAGAAGAGAAAGCCACTGAGCCTGGCTTGGGCTTTTGAAACCTTAAAGCCCACCCCTAGTGACACACTTCCTCCAAGAAGGCTACAGCTAATCCTTCTCAAGTAGTATCACTCCATGATGACCAAGTAATCAAATATATGAGCCTGTGGGGGCCATTCTTATTCAAACCACCACATTTCATTCCCTTGCCCCCATAAGCTTGTAGCCATATCAATGCAAAAAAAGTATTCAGTTCAACTTCAGAAGTCCCCATTGTCTATAAGGGCCTCAACACTTTCAAATTCTAAAGTTCAAAGGGTCCTCTGAGACTCATGGCAATCTCTTTAACTGTAACCAAAGGTTACAGTTAAGCCCAAGTCAAAAAGTAGATCACATACACCTGGTATACAGGGCATAAAACACAGATTACCCTTCCAAAAGGGAGGAAAGGGAGCAGGGTAAGAATACTGGTCCGAAACAGGATGCAAAACCTACTGGACGTGATGCACACTCTGCATCTCCATGTTAAATGTCAGTGCTCTTCAGGTTGCCAACTCTTCAGCTATATTG
>NW_022196914.1:59350787-59364399 GCF_008632895.1 Mastomys coucha | reverse complement strand
CCACACCATGCCGGGAGCCCTGACACACCGGCCTTAATGGCTTTTCTTAGTTGCTGAGGTACATTCCACAACCCATTTCTTATATCCTTGATTCTAAAGCCAGAGAACCATGTGGCCAAAGCTGCCAAGTTCTGATGTTTGCTGTTTGCTGGGGCTGGAACTTGGTCCCCCCCTCTTTCAAATACATTTTATCAGTTTTCTGGTGCTGATGGTTTCCTTAACTGCTTAACCTTTTCCTTAACTCCTTTTTACAAGTTTGAAGTTTAGCTGGGTGGAGTCTTGCCCTGAGGTCACTACTCCCTATATTCCAGTTAGCATCAAGTTTTTCTTTTTATCTCCTAGAACACTGGACTGAGCTCCATTATGATTTCCTAATGCTTCTCAAATTGAACACTTTGTATTTTTCCTTGCTCAGCTTGTTCGTTTTCATTATAGATATGCAAATGATCTCGTCAATCATTAATAGCCACACAATAGAGTCAATATTCTAGGCTGTCTTGAAATCTGTGCCAATGCAATTAATCCAAAAGTTTTCAATTTAGTCTCAGGCAGACTTTTAGGACAGGGCAAAAAGCAGCCACCGTTTTTTGCCAAACTACCACAAGAATAGTCTTTAGGCCTCTTACTAATATAATTCCTCTCAGGAATTTCTTAAGCTGGACCCCCACAGCTCAAATCATCCTTAGCACTGTCTTCCATGCTCCAACCAGTATGACCCATTAAGCCCTTCTTGAAAGTGTTCATCTGCTTTCCAAAACCCCAAAGTCCACATTCTACCAACAACCAGCACACTCAGGCCTGTCAAGCAACACCCTACTTCTGGTACTAACTTCTGTCTTGGTCATTGTTCTGTTGCTGTGAAGAGACACCATAATCATGGCAACTCCCATAAAAGAAAGCATTTAATTGGAGCTTTCTTACAGTTTCAGAAGTTTAGTCTATTACTATCATGGCAGGGACCACAGCAGCACACAGGCAGATATGGTGCTAGAGAGTAGCTGAGAGTTCTTCATCCAGATCTGTAGACAGCAGGAGGAAGAGAGAGTCACTAGGCCTGGCTTGGGCTTCTTAAAAACTCAAAGACCACCCCCAGTAACACATTCTCCAACAAGGCCACACCTCTAAATCCATGTGAAGTAGTGCCACTCCCTGATGACCAAACATTCAAACACAATGAGCCTAAAGGGGCCATTCTTATTTAAGCCACCACCATGGTTACTGATACTGAAACACTGCCACAATATTGTCAACTGGTTAGTGACTGCCATATTAAACTTTGTTATCTTTAGGACAGCTGTCCTAGAATTCATTAAGTGCCCAGGCTACTCTCAGACCCATAATCTACCTCAGCTTCCCAAGTGGTAGAATTACAAGTATCCACCACCATACTTGGGTTTCTTACTTTTGTAAGTGTGTGCATTGAGAGCAGATATCTTTATGGAACCCTTACCAAGCCATTAGAACTTCTATTTCCATTTTATACAGATATTTGCTGGTGTCCGTGTGTTTTTTTTTTTTTTTTAGATTTATTTATTTATTTCATGTGTATGAGTACACTGTAGCTGTACAGATGGCCGTGAGCCATCATGTGGCTACTGGGAATTGAACTCTAGGACGGCCCGCTCGCTCCAGCCCCTGCTCTCTCTGCTCAGCTTGCTCCAGCATAATACACTGTAGCTGTTTTCAGATGCACCAGAAGAGGGCGTCTGATGTCATTATGGGTGATTGTAAGCCACTGTGTGGTTGCTGGGATCCAAACTTAGGACCTTCGGAAGAGCAGTCAGTGCTCTTACCCACTGAGCCATCTCGCCAGCCCCTATTGTCCATGTTTTATTTGCTTTTTTACATGAGTACATTTACAGTATCTTTAGAAAACACTTTCAGAAATGAAGTGCAGGTTGAAATTCCTGTTGACAAGAACTGCACAAAATTTTTTTCTGCTAAAGCTTCTCTCCTGTAATTATCTGCTTTGCACTTGATCCTACCTGGATAGCAAGGCTTTTTGGTGGTGGTATATTAAAGTACAGCTTTCCTCTACTTTTTTCTTCCTCTAAACTGAAGGCCACAATTCACATGAATAACAGAGATGAGGGTGGGAACCTGCACAAAGAGGGTTTGGTTCCAGCTTAGATTAGGGTAGTGTTCCCTTACAAAACTTGACTCTCAATTTTCATTAAGTATGAAAAGCACATGTGGCCCATGCCTTCCATTGCAGTACTCAGGAGGCAGAGGCCGCCAGATCTTTGTGAGTTCGAAGTTAAAAGCCAACCTGGTTTACAGAGTGAGTTCTAGGACCAAAAAAACAAAAACAAAAACAAAAAAACAAAAACAAAAACAAACAAAAAAAACCCCAACCAAACAAAAAAAAAAAAACCTAGCTAGCCAAATAAATAAATAAAATAAGAAAAAAGAAAAGCAAACTTTGCCCTAATACATCTCCATGCCAGTATGCATGTAAACTCTCATAGACATGTTTGTTACATATTAATGTGACCCTGTTAGATTCCAGCGTGGGTCTCCCACTCGAGAAGAATCAGGAGGGAGATCGTTGCAAATTGCATGAGGTTTTTTATTGCCAGTATACTGGGGTCGTCCTGCATTCAGAGCAAAGGCGATGACCAGGAACAAAAGCACACACACTTTTTATACCTTCCCAGTACATAGGTTTACAGCATGAGTTGGTTATCTCTCATTGGTGGAGTCCATTGTCTTTTGTTCTCATTGACCTTTATGCCCCAGGTGAGGGGGATATACCTACCGATTGCACATAGGAGGGGTAGGGGGAGATCCACCCTCCCGGGGACGTTTCCTGGAACCGGGCATTTCTTGGGGATGGGTGTTTGCTTTGTAAACCTTTCTGAAGCTCTGTCTTTAGGCTAAATGGACATTCCTTGCTCCTTGGTATTTTTATGAGGTGTCCCTATTTGCTCAATTCTTACAACTTGAACACCCAGATGGCAGTCACTGCTTGAGGTGAGGTGGCCTCTCAGCTTCTTGCTAGTTCATAGTCCCCAGAATCTTGTCTCCATATAAGCTCTGCTCCTTGCTTTGCTTCCTTAGGGTCCCCATGGGAGGCACATACAGTACTTAGTGAAAAGCTCTGTCAGCTCTTTAGCTGGGGGACAGGAAACATCATCTCCATGTGCCATCCTGAGAACAGAAGTGGGTGAGCAGTAGAGACATGCACACTCACCAGAGTGACTTCTTCCTCACACACACACACACACACACACACACACACACACACACACACACACACACACATCTCATTACTATGTTGTCTAGCCTGGCCTCAAACTCACTGTGTAGGCTAGCATTGAACCCAGGCTTCAGCTGCCTTAATGTCCTGAGTGCTGGGTATACAAATGAGACTGGGATGTTTACAGCCCAAGTTTTCAAATATGAAGCTGGAAGTTGTGTACTGGAAGCCTCGCTTCTGCAGGAGAGCATTTCCGTTGATTCACATGGATGAACAGCTTTTTCTTTCTCCTGAAGGAAAAGACATTTATAAAATGTGTAAAGTAGATGATTACAAATAACCTCTGAAAACAGGTGTTTTATTGGCAGGCAAACTATGAGGAAGGGAAAAAGACAACCCCATGAGCGTCGTGAAGTCTTTGGGTAAGAAACATGAGAATTACTTAAGTACAAATATTTTCAAGTTCAGTTATTAACCAGAAGAAATGTAGCCTGTAGAATGTTCCAAGGTATGCAGATTTTATATGGCTTCAATAAATTTTCCAGATATTATCTGCTTTGCTATAAAAATCCTAGAAATAACCTCTTGTTTGGCTTTTCATGTGAATAACTGCAAACCATATCACATGGCATTTCTTAGAGCGGTCAAGGAAAAAATGCCTAGATATCGTCAAGGACTCAGAAGTTAGTTTCTCAGAAGAAACTAGAAGGGACTGGTCCCACATATAAGCTGCTCCTTTGTATGCACCAGCTGGTGCCCATTGAAGATTTTATTTGGGGGCATGTGACAACGCTGCTGAGGATTGAACTTAAGCATCTAGTCACTGACTTAGACCTCTGAATCTCCCTGGAGAAATGTTGTTTGTTTTACTTTGTTTTTGTTTTTGTTTGTTTGTTTGTTTGTTTTGAGACAGGATTTCTCTGTGTAACCTTGGCTGTCCTAGAACTCACTCTGTAGACCAGGCTGGCCTCGAACTCAAAGATTCTTCCCCCACCCCACCCAAGTGCTGGGATTAAGGCATGTGACACCACTGCCCAGCTCCCCTGGAGATTTTTAACTGGAAATGTGTAGGTGTGCTCAGCCTTCTCTGCAGTTGTAAAGCCACCCCTCATTCTTATTTCTATTAGTTGCAAGAAATTCTACTTCCTTGTCCTACTCTCCAAGGTGACTTGAAATCTCCAAACTTTGGCTCTGTTGTTTGAAGTTTTAGAAATGTAACCTTGTTGATCCACCAAAGCATAGTTCTTTAAATTCTGCATCATGTGGCTTAGGCACTAAGTCTGTTGTTTCTGGGTATGGTAAAGGCATCTTTTAACTATGAGAAAAGTTCTGGGCAGTGGCCATTTGGTCAAATGTGTAGGGGGAGTTCCCCTAATTGTTTCCCCAATTGTTTGATTGACTAAATAAAGACAGCAGAAGCTAATCACTAGGTGAAGATATGGATGCAGGTTTTCCGGGTCCCAGAGAGGAAGAGAGGGGGATGGAGAGGATTAGAGTCGGACCAGGCAGTGAAAGGGAGAGGAATCTGCAGATGTGTAGGTCTCTTGGGGCACCGGGTGGCTGAGGAGGCCAAGGAGGATGGGGCAGGATATTCTTCACCCAGCCTTTAAGTAATCTAGTCAATTTTAAAGTATAAAGGTCTCTAGTGTTTTCCTTCCACAAGGCTAAAGGGAGCTGGGTGAGATGGCATTGCTGGCACTGACCAGAGAACAAAGAAAGACCGGAGCGGCTTGGCGAAGCTAACCTTAGGAACTGGGTGAGATGGCTGATGCAGCACCAGGCAAGGGGCAAGCAGAGAGCTAGCATGGAAGTTGAGTGAGACTGGGGTGGTGGTTGGCCTCTTAGTGGAACTAGCCACGAGAGGTTGAAAGAGCTCTGGCAGAGCTCTCAAAAAGGAGCAAACTGTTTTTAAAATTACACGCAACAGAAACGTGGCAGTCCTTACCCCTGTGGTAGATGGTAAAATTAAGGAAATAAAGCTCTAATGATGGCCTACTTGTGTTGTTCTCAATTTGGTTAAGAACACTCTCGCCTACCTTCTATGTCCAGTGCTACATGCAAATTTAGTTCTAAAGTACCACATTGTATTAGACATACCTTGTATGAATATATTAGGGAAGATACCAGGAAACAGCCTTGCAGCTTAACAGAAGCATGGCTGCCTAGGGAGGGATGGCCTAAAATTCAACTACTGAATCTCTAGACCTTTACCTAATGAAACCCATCTCACACACACTTTCTCTTAAATATATATGTGCATGTAACACATTTAGGATTTGTGTTTTAAATTGCTACTTTTCTCTGGTATCAGTTCTTGACTATTGAGTGAGAACTAAGTATGAATCTCTAGGACCTAGGACTACATTCTTAAATGATGAGTGATGGAAATGAAACTCATATTAAATAGAGTCCTCCATGGTTTGTAATGGGAAGTCAAGGTTGCTGATGATCTGTGAAGTTGTGTAATTATTTCCATGAAACTCACTCCCGTTCTTTAGTCCACCTAGTTGCCTTCATAAACTGCACCATTAGCCAGGGAAAAATATCAGAAACATAAGCTGACTATTTTCTGTCTCCACACCAGTGACCTAGCAGTATCAGGTAAACACATACCCACCCTGCCTGCAAAGCATGTTCTACTTGAAGCAGTTACATTTTGTATCTGGTCAAGTGGCCTAGTTAAGCCCAGGAAAGCCAGTCATGGATACTAGATATGCCAGAGGCACAGATGAGCTTGTGGACATACCACCAGTGTCCAGAAAACTGAACCCGGTCCTCTGCGAGAGCAGCAAGTATTCTTAACCAGCAAGCCATCTATCCAGACCCTTTTATGTATTTTTAAATAACATTTAACATTTCTTTTACAATTATTTAGGTTATGTCAGTCAGACTATGAATGGAATATGTATATGTTGGAAGGGTGGCGATGGTGTTGGTCACTTGTCACTTAGATTAGGATGTTGTGAGCAACATCCTCCTACAGCTCTGTTGCCAGATGCTCCTTCTATTATCAGCCTGTCCTAGAAATTATCAATGTGATGATTCCCTTCATGCAAACGTCTAAAGGCTCTCTTGCCTTGCAACATTGAGAAAACCCCACACTTTGGCATTTTAAGTTATTCAGAGTTGTTTCTCCTTCATTTTCTTCATCTTCATCATCTTCATCTTCATCATTTTCTTGTCTTCTCCATCTTCTTTGTTCTCTTCTTCTTCATCTTCTTTATCCTCTTCTTCCTCCTCTGCCTCCTCCTCCTCATCTTTTAGACAGGGTTTCTCTGTGTAGCCCTGGCTGTCCTGGAACTCACTCTGTAGACCAGGCTGGGCTGGAACTCAGATATCTGCCTGCCTCTGCCTCTAGAGCGCTGGGATTAAAAGCATGCACCACCATGCCTGGCTCAGGGTGATTTCTTTACTTAGAGTGTAATTCCTTCTGATTCTGTAGAGAGTGAGGCAATCTGTCCTCCATACTTTATTTTATGTATATGAGTACACCATTGCTCTCTTTAAACACACCAGAAGAGGGCATCAGATCCCATTACAGATAGTTGGGAGCCTCTATACTTTATAATCATGTGGTTTCTTCCTCTATACTTTATAGTCATGTTTGATATTTATTTCCTTGTTGGTTTTTTGTTTGTTGTTTGTTTTTTAGATGAGTTACCACTGTGTAGCTCTGGCTGTCCTGGAACTCAGGGATCCATTTGCTTCTACCTCCCAAGTGCTGGGATTAAAGGAATTCACCACCACTGCCCTGCTTGGTTTTCAGTTTTTAGGTGAACAGACTCACTGTTAGTCCCATTGCCCTCTTTAAAGCCTTGAGTTCTGCCCACCATGATCTCCTACTCCACTTTTAATGTCAGTTTGTGTTTCTTCACCACTGGCATTCAAAATCCTACTTTAAAGAAGTCTCTCTGTGTATGCAAACTTACAAATCTATGTCCCATAAATGGAAGGAACAATTGGGTGTCTTCCGCAATTGTTAAATTTGTTGGGGTGACCTTCCTCAATTGTATAAACGTACATCCCTGTATTTTCAATGGTTAGTTTTGTACTGACAAAGTGCTAAGTGCTGGCAGGACTCCGGTATTGTCATTTCTGTGGCCCCACACTGGGGCTACTATTTTGTAAATATTTGTTGTTCCTCCTCGCCTGCCTAAAAGCAATCTAAGACATATATCAGGTGTTGTCTCACTGCTGATTGGTTGTAATAAAGAGCTGATGGCCAATAACTGGGGCAGGAAGTACAAGGGCAGAACTTCCTGACAGAGAGAGCGACGGAGAAGACTAGGAAGCAGATCTGGAAGAGAACAGACACAATCAGAGAAGAGCAGGGAGGTATAGAGTTAGCCACATGGTGAGTCATGAGCTAGAATAGTCTGGTTACGTTTAAACAGTAGCAGAGAGATTGCCCCAACTAAAGGCCTAAAGCTTTAAACTGTAGAAAAGTCTCTGTCATTATTGAATCGCTGTTGGCCGGAGACAGGGTCTCTCACTGAACCCGAAGCTTGCCAATTGAACTAGATGGGCTGGCCATCAAGCCCCAGGTATCCTGCAGTCTGTAACGCCTCAGAGCTGGGATCCGAAATCAGGTCTAATGCTTGTATGACAGGTGCTGTACCAACTGAGACATTTTGACCTCTCAAAAGACTTCTTTCCTCTTTTTTCTTGCCTTTTTGTTTGTTTGTTTGTTTGTTTATGGAATAAAAAGAATCCTGTCATCTTCAGAATTTTTGCAAACACTGACTGTGCTGGGTAGTTTTCATTGTTAAGTTGAAACAAACTAGAGTCAGTCACGTGAGGAGAGGGAGCTTCAGTTGAGGAATTCCCTTGTCAGGTTGACCTGCAGATGGGTCGTGAAGCACTTTTCTTGATTGCTAGTTGATGGAGGAGGGCCTATCCCACTCAGGAAGCGCATCCCTGGGCCAGGTTTCTCTGCTGGAAGCAGTAATTCTCTGCTTTCTTCTTCAGGCCCTGCTGGCTTAGGTTCCTGCCTTGGCCTCCCCCTATGATAGAATGTAGCTTTAAGGTGAAATCAAGTATTTTCTCCCCAAATTGCTTTTGATCGTGGCATTTATCACAGCAACAGAAAGCAAACTAGAACGGCGACAATAATGACAGACAAGTGCAAACTCTTCCCCTTCACAAAATTGGAGGACATCTGTGATTCAAAATCACTAAGTGCAGTGAAGAAGTGCCAGGGCCACAAGAGTCCCCCAGAATAGGAGATCATTCAGGTGAAGGAGCTGAGCGGAGTTACACAGGACCATTTGCCTAAGATTAGAGCAACTTGTTCAAACAAGAGGATGCCTTTGGATTGTATGTACACATTAGAAAGGAAGCAATCTAACAATCACAAAAAGAAACCCTGTTAGCACAGAGGTGAGCATAAAGAAGATGTGACAGAACTCCAGGGAACAATGGAAGGGCTCCTTTGCCCAGAGAGTAGAAGCCCTGAATGAGCAGCTAGGGAAAGCAGAATAAAATGATCATTCATGGCCAGAGCCTATCATGTCAATTCATTTTTAGATTTTGTCTTTGGAATTTTCAGGACCTGTGCCCTATTTGGATCCTGGTATACCTGGCCTGTCTTCTGTACGTTTATCAGGGCCACTAGGTCTGGTGGATGGACTGAGGGTGATGTCTCCTTTGACTTCTGCCTCAAATCAGGGCCTACTGACTCTGCTTAAATATTCTTTGAGCACTGAGATGGCCAGCCAGGTACTTTGTTGTGTGCAAAGGGACATTGTGATTAGTCATTCAGACTGTCTCTGGATCACAGAGCACACTGATTTTCAAACTATAAGAATTGTGTTGGGTGAGTGGGTTGGGAGGCTGGTAAGATTAAAAACCGACAAACAGGGCTAGAGCGATGGCTCAGTGGTTAAGAGCACTAACTACTCTTGCAGAGGTCCTGAATTCAATTCCCAGCAACCACATGGTGGCTCACAACCATCTGTAATGGGATCTGATGCCCTCTTCTGGTGTGTCTGAACACAGCGACAGTGTACTCATATACATAAAATAAATAAATAAATCCTAGAACAACAACAAATAAACAAAACCCAGTGTTTTGAAAAAGAATCTACTATTTAGTCCTCAGTTCCTGGCTTTAGTGGAACCACCAGGTTACCAAAGAGCAGGTCTGTGTTCTGGAAGAGTCTCCTCTCAGCTAGAGAAATTGTAAGGCTCATCATGGGAACTCGGCTGCTTGGAAGGGCAGCTGCTCTGGATCTTCTGAGAGCCCTCCTGCTCCAAGGAGAGGCACCTATCCCCTGCCCCTGCCACCCCACACCTCAAGACAGTCCTGCTGAACAGGTATCCAGCTTTTTAGGTAACCTCTTAAGCAAATTTTAAAAAGTATATGCCTCTTTGATCATGTCAAAAATGACAGATTTTTGTCATACATTCAAATTTACACTATGGCGTGCTGCATATGCCCCGTGTTGTAATGTGCCGCTGTGGTATTATAAGTACGGGTATCTTCTTATCTGATGTTCCTGCTCTTAAAGATGCTCAGCAGGCCAAGCATTCCTCAGTGATTTTTGGACAGTGTTAGAAATGCTCATAATTTACTTAAAAATTCTGTAGTCTGTGATAATATGTGTGTGTTACTTGGGCTAAACTGTCACCCAGGTGACATGGGACATCAGTGAGGAAGTGGGCTAATGCAGCCCAGGGGCAGCATCTACAGATGCTCCAACCAGCCTGAGGCTCAGATGATTGACAGAACATCGGAGACTCTGCTAACTGCCATCTTTATGGGAGAAGACTGATCTGTTAGTAGGAAGTGGTCCAATGAGTGCCAACTGTGGGGTTTCCCGGGGAATCATTTTATCACACACTGACTGAAAAGGAAGAGCTGGTAGGCAGTGGAGCTCCTCTGGGTAGGAGACAGAAGGGTGACCCAGGGGGTTGAGGATAGACTGGGCATCATAGTCAGACACTTTTTCTTTTTTTTTTTTTGTCCATAATTAAAACTTTATTGAAAAACCGACACCAAAATAGGAGATCATTGTTGTAGACTTTATAAAATCAAACAATAATTACATTGTCTTGGTAGAATAACTGAAGTTGATAAGGCTTTCTGTGAAAAACACAAATTCAGGACCTTGTATAGATGATTAGTGTTGCTTTCTTCTAAATGAACAGCCTTCTGTGAGCCTGGCTTTTCCTCCTGTGGGCTGGCACAGCACAGTTGAACAGCCCACACAAAGAACTACTGTCTGAGCATGGCTGAAGACTGTAGTGATCTTGTAGCAACCTGGACATTTCACATCCATGAAGTAAGAATTTGGGCTCTGAACTAGCCGTTTCTTCTTATGTTTTTTCTTCTCCTCTTCCAAGGAAGGGTGTTATAGATCTCTAGCCAGCGGCATGGTGACGGCTCCGCAAGCGCGACCGCTCCAGATCGCTGAGATGAACTCTGGACACTTTTTCAAAAAAACCAAATCAGAACTAAAATATCCCAGACTGGTGTGTGTGTGTGTGTGTGTGTGTGTGCGTGCGTGTATATCTCTGTGCATATGCACATGTGTGTATCTCTCTCTCTGTGCATATGTGCATGTGTGGTGGAGGTGGTGACCATGTCTGCTGGCCCAAAGCACAGGGAGTGTGAGAGAACTCAGTTCTGGAATGTTAGGGTAGCTGCCTCCAGACAATTGTTGGCAAGCTCATGGAATACATGCTGTATGAACTGCGTTGTAATTGTTGGTTAATGTTTAATGAAGGTCTGTGTGTTTAACAGGACTTGATCTGTTTGAGGTGTTTGCTCACACCTGTCAGTGAGACTGTGGGCAATAAGCAGGTTTTAGTCACTGCAAGATATTTTTGGTGGCTACTGAAAGTCACCTGAGTTACATGTGAATATCATAAGTTATATTATTTCATGACAATCATAATCTACTTTTAATCAGTCAGATTATTTAAAATAATATGATTAAATATTAACTATTAGAATAAAATAATATGGTAAATTTTTACTTCTATGTATTTCATTAACATGTGATTTTATCCTATGCATTATCTTTATCAGACTGTTAATCATTATTTTATCATATTTATTATATTAATACATACCACATTTAAATTTTATTTTTATTTATTAATTTAATAATGAATAAATTATTAAGTCAATAATTTTATTATATTTATTGTATTTGAAAATATGTAAAACATGTTTTATTTTGAAAAAGTTATAGTTGTATATACCTTTTTTTAAAGATTTATTTATTTATTTAATCTAAATACACTGTAGCTATCTTCAGACACCCTTTAAGAGAGCACCAGATCTCAACCACCATGTGGTTGCTGGGAATTGAACTCAGGACCTTTGGAAGAGCAGTCAGTGCTCCCAACCGCTGAGCCATCCCTCCAGCGCCTGTATATACCTTTTTTATAGCCCTTTTAAAACTTCCTTATAAATGTTAGGTCCAAAGTACTAAAAAATAAAATACTCTTGCATCCCACTGTCAGTACAAATCCTGAGTAGCATAATTGATCAGACATAGATGACACATGTTGGTAGTCACTAAGCACAAAAGCACAAGCTTTTATTGAAAAGTTCTTCTTTGATAAGGTAGATGGAGACTCTCAGTGCCTAGCTAGTACTTATTGCTGGAGTGACACAGCTCTGTTCACTGTTGTGGGGGTAAGGAGTACCATTTTCTGTGCACATATACAAGCACAATAGAAAATTGTATTGCAGTGAGACTTTTTTCTTCTTTGGATTTTTCTACAACTTTACTATGACTTTTTTCATAAAAATTATTTATAATGACTTAGCAACTGACCACCCCATCTATTTATGATGTAGGCCAATGTTTGAAAAACCATTGGCTCTTAGGATTGGGTAATACTCAGCTCATACGCACACACACATACACACACACACACACACAAACACACACACAGACACACACACAGACAGACACATGCACACACACGCACACACACACACAGACAGACACATGCACACACACACATGCCACACACACACACAGACACATGCACACACACACACGCATGCACACACACACACACACACTTGGAACTTCTGGTGATGTGAACCAAGTGGAGTCAGGAGGATGAGGGCTTTCGGTCCTGCCAGGCCAGAAGGAAAGAGTTCTCTGGGGAGAGGAGTCTAGGGGAGACAGTCCCTTTAGAACCACCTATGTCATGGCCCCAGGGAAGCCCACAGTTCCGTGGACTTCTTTAAGGACCAGTGGTTTACTCAGCTCTGTGATGAATCTGGCAGATAGTTAGTTTGCAGCCTGGTGGGAGACAGGCAGGGAGAGTGAATTGGAACTGCATGTAAAAGAGCCTGTTTAAGGACTGAGAAGGTCCTCATACCTGTAGGTGATTAGAACATGATGGCCGGTGCCCGAGCCATCCAAGGAGCCCTCGTCAGAGCCTTCTCTGTACTGTTGTCCAGGTTAACTGGATACAAAGTCAGGAAGGAGAGCGTTGTTGCCCCAGAGTCAATACTCTCTACTATTTCCATTACAGAGAATTATGTTGTAGTTTTGGCAAAATTCAAATACAATGTATTATAATATTTTTTTCATTCATAGTTCACTGTGTGAAACACATTCATAATGCTGTATGGCTACCACTACTACCTGTATCCATAGTTAATACACTCTTGAAAATGATACATATTAATTGAAAAAATCCCATTTTTTTTTTTTGGTCCTGGCAATCATTATGCTACAGTGTGAGTTTGATTACTCAAAGTGCCTCATTTAGGTAGACTCATACAGCATTTAATTTTTGTGACTGGCTATTATTATTATTATTATTATTATCATTATTATTATTATATTATGTTTTTCAATACAGGGTTTCTTTGTATAGCCTTGAATGTCCTGGAACTAGCTCTGTAGACCAGGCTGGCACATGCCTTTACTCCCAGCATTTGTGCCTGGTTTATTTTTACTTTACATCACATCCTCAAAGTTCATCCATGCTATGGCATGTGTCCACATTCCTTTCCTTTAAATGCCATTCTCTTGTAGGTGTGAAAACTGTCTACCGAAATGGAAGTGCTTACGTCAAACTCTAATAAAATGGAGCCAAGAAGAAAGAGCCTTCCTGTGCATGCTCCTTAACAAGAACTGCCATAAAAGATTTCCTAAGAGCTTTCCAGATAAGGCATTTCTGTTTGATGTCTCCTATCTGAACTAGCCGACATTCTCACTAATGGTGCAAAAGAGTCCCAGTTTCTGCACATCCTCACTAACACTGCATCCTCACCAGCAACACTGCATCCTCACTAACACTGCATCCTCACCAGCAACACTGCATCCTTACCAACACTGCATCCTCACCAACACTGCATCCTCACCAACAACACTGCATCCTCACCAACACTGCATCCTCATCAACAACACTGCATCCTCACCAACAACACTACAT
>NW_022196914.1:59347469-59350647 GCF_008632895.1 Mastomys coucha | reverse complement strand
CACCAACAACACTGCATCCTCACCAACAACACTGCATCCTCACCAACAACACTGCATCCTCACCAACACTGCAGCCTTGCCAATACTGCATCCTCACCAACACTGCATTCTCACCAACACTGCATCCTCACCAACACTGCATTCTCACCAACACTGGCCATTATACTTTTTGTTTGTTTGTTTGTTCAGTTGGTTGGTTGGTTTGTTTTTTGAGACAGGCTTTCTCTGTGTAGCCCTGGCTGTCCTGGAACTCATTTGTAGAGTTCCTTGAACTCAGGAGATCTGCCTACCTCTGCCTCCCAAGTGCTGGGACTAAAGGTGTGTGCCACCACCACCTGGCATGTCATTGTACTTTTGTTTTGTATCTTCTCTAATAAATGAAAATGGTTATTACTCACCTATAAAGTTGCTCCTTCATCTCTGAACAGAATTGCTTTTAGGACCAGCTAAAACACTACAGGACCAGTACACATGACCAGCTTTTGTAGTGGATCATGGGTTTCACTGTACTGAGATCTCTACTTTCTTTTCTTTGTGTGTGTGTATGCATGTGGTTAATGAGTGTGTGTGTGTGTGTGTCCGTGTCCATCCATCTACCACACTTGCCTGGCTTCTTACCTGGGTCCTGGTGATTTAACCTCTGGTCTTTACTCTCATGCAGCAAGTGATTTATCCACGGAGCATGCCCCCAGTCCAGAGACCTCTATTTTCCTTCACTATGAAGTCCTGTGTGGCCTAGAACTCAGAGGTACACTTGTCTCTACCTGCTGCTCTCCATGTGACTAGTTTTTGTTTAGCATACTTTTGGTTAACTTGCCAGATCCCATTGAACATTTCCTGCATAGCAAGCCAAGCCATGCGCCCCAGCCTTTGCTTGTCTGATGGTGTTTACATCTGTCCCAACACTGAATAACAGTTTTGCTAGATGTATGAATCTTTCAGTTGTTGCTAGACAGGGTCTCACCATGAGGCTCTGATGGCTGGGAACTCACTATATAGAGCAGGCTGGCCTCAAATTCACAGAGATCCTCTGTCTCTGCTTCCCACGTGTTGGGATTATAGACATGTGCCATCATGCTGGTTGGATGTAGGATTCTTGATTGACTTTTAAAAATTTTATTGCGGGTCCCTGTCTTTCAGCCTCCAGTTCTAATAGGAAATCTGCCAGTGTCCACCTTACTTATCTCTTGCTGCTTTCAATATGTTCTTTGTCTTTTTAAAGTTTGGGTGTGGGTCTGCCTTAAAATGACCTCACTTGGCCTGACCCCAAACTTCTGAGGTATAGGACTGTTGCTCCCGGTCTGCACTGGTCTAGGACTGTTGCCTACTCTGTCCCAAACACTAACAGAACATTGGGCCTCCTGAGTCTGCTGTGTGTCAGCCACCATGAGAGGCGGTTGTAGTGGAGAACTGAAGAGGAAAACGCTTCTGCAGTCCTAAGTTTATTCCTCTGAGAGGAAGAACAAGATCTCTGAAAATCCACATAGAAAGAAATGAGAAAAGATTTGCACATTCCAGAGTCCTGCCCCGGGGAAACTCTGTATTACCCCAGCCCACCCAGTTTCTAGAGATTGGCAGCAGATCTTCAGAGAAGGGGCTCGGAGTGTTTGCATCCCTAGGAATACTGTTGAGGGATGCAGTGTTGCAAATTGCTTTGGATGGCACTATTCTCAACCCACTAGATTCAGTGTGTCAAATTCCAGAAACATCTGGATGATAGCTTGCAATGCATACTAGATTCCCCCCCCCCCCCCCCCGAATACATAACTGTTGATATGAACCTGAAGTCACCGGCAGGAGGAGAATGTGGCCAGGCGGTTCCTGTTGGCCCAAGCCTGCTCCAAATGCTGGCAATGTCCAAACTCTAACAGTAAACAAGTCAGATCTGATCTTGCTGGAAGTCAAGAACAAATACAAGCAGTTGAGAGGTGAAGTCAGCCATGGCTTGAATAGCATACAACAAGGGAGCATATGGCAAACTTAGCCTACGATCTGTGGTGAAATAGAAGCATTGGTCAACTCATGGTCCTGAGAATGCACTCGGTTACTTGGAAAAGATGTGTTAATTTTTCATGCTTTGTTTTGAAACCAATTTAACTTTATTTATACAAAACTGTTTACTAAGAATATGATCGCGGTGCTAGAGAAATAGCTCACTGGTTAAAAGTGTGCATGACTCTTGAAGAGAACCCAAATTGAATTTGATTTGCTTCACAAGACATGTTCAATAGAACCTGCAAGCTAAATGAATGGATGCTAGACAGGAATTAAAGTCAGATGTCTATCAGCAGGTGGAGACAGGTGCATCTGTGAATTCCAGGCCAGTCACAAATTCACAGTGAGACCCTGTCTTTAAAAAAAAAAAAGTAATGATATACTTATTCAATAACAACTAGGAAAAAAAAAGAGGGCAAGAATTTGAAGAAGCAGGTAGGATTATATGGAAGGGTTCTTTTTAATTTTTTTATTAAATATTTTCTTTATTTACATGTCATATGATATCTCCTTTCCCAGTTTCCCCTCCGAAAAAAAGAAAAAACAAAAACAAAAACAAAAAACAAGAAAAAAAACCCCTGTTCCCTTCCCCCTCCCCCTGCTCACCAACCCACCCTTTCCTGTTCCTGGCCATGGCATTCCCCTACACTGGGGCACAGAACCTTCACAGGGCCAAGGGCCTCTCCTGCGCTTGACCAACTAGGCCATCCTCTGCTACATAAGCTGCTGTAGCTATGAGTACCACCATGTATACTCTTTGGTTGGTGTTTTAGTCCCTGGGAGCTCTGTGAGTACTAGTTAGTTCATATTGTTGTTTGCCCTAAGGGGTTGCAAACCCTTCAGCTCCTTGGGACCTTTCTCTAGCTCCTTCATTGGGGACCCTGTGCTCAGTCCAATGGATGGCTGTGAGCCTCTACTTCTGTATTAGTCGGGTACTGTCAGAGCCTCTCAGGAGACAGCTATATCAGGCTCCTGTCAGCCAGCTCTTGCTGGGCATCCACAATAGTGTCTGGATTTGATGACTGAATATGGGAAGATTCCCAAGTGGAGCAGTCTCTGGATTGTCCTTCCTTCAGTCTCTGCTGTATAGTTTGTCTTTGCAACTCCTTCTATGTGTATTTTGTTCCCCCTTTTAAGAAGGAACGAAGTATCCACACTTTGGTCTTCCTTCTTCCTGAGTTTC
>NW_022196914.1:59299496-59346774 GCF_008632895.1 Mastomys coucha | reverse complement strand
TGTTCTGTTCAGGAAATTTTCCCCTGTGCCCATGTGCTTGAGGCTCTTCCCCACTTTCTTTTCTGTTACTTTCAGTGTACTTGGTTTTATGTGGAGGTCCCTGATCCACTTGGACTTGAGCTTTGTACAAGGAGATAGGAATGGATCAATTTGCATTCTTCTACATGTTAACCGCCAGTTGAGCTAGCACCATTTGTTGAAAATGCTTTTTTCCACTGGATTGTTTTAGCTCCTTTGTCAAAGATCAAGTGACCATAGGATTGTGGGTTCATTTCTGGGTCTTTAATTCTATTCCATTGATCCGCCTGCCTGTCACTGTACCAATACCATGCAGTTTTTATCACAATTGCTCTGTAGTACAGCTTAAGGTCCGGGATGGTGATTCCACCAGAGGTTCTTTTATTATTGAGAATAGTTTTCACTATCCTACATTTTTTGTTATTCCAGATGAATTTGCAAATTGCTCTTTGCAAGTCTGTGAAGAATTGAGTTGGAATTTTGATGGGGATTGCATTGAATCTGTAGATTGCTTTCAGCAAGATGGCCATTTTTACTATATTACTCCTGCCAATCCACGAGCATGGGAGATCTTTGTATTTTCTAAGATCTTTGATTTCCTTCTTCAGAGACTTGAAGTTCTTGTCATACAGATCTTTTACTTGCTTAGAGTCACACCAAGGTATTTTATATTATTTGTGACTAGTGAAGGGTGTTGTTTTCCTAATTTCTTTCTCAGTCTGTTAATCCTTTGTGTAGAGGAAGGTCACTGATTTGTTTGAGTTAATTTATATCCAGCCACTTTGCTGAAGTTGTTTATCAGGTTTAGGAGTTCTCTAGTGAAATTTTTGGGGTCACTTAAATATACTATCATATCATCAGCAAATAGTGATAATTTGATTCCTTCCTTTCCAATTTATATCCCTTTGATCTCCTTTTGTTGTCTAATTGCTCTGGCTAGGACTTCAAGTAGGATACTGAGTAGGTAAGGAGAGAGTGGGCAGCCTTGTCTAGTCCCTGATTTTAGTGGGATTACTTCAAGTTTCTCCCCATTTAGTTTGATGTTGTTTGCTGTCTATTGCTTTTACTATGTTTAAGTATGGGTCTTGAAATCCTGATCTTTCCAAGACTTTTATCATGAAGGGGTGTTGGATTTTGTCAAATGCTTTCTCAGCATCTAGTGAGATGATCATATGGCTTTTTTCCTTTGAGTTTGTTTATATAGTGAATTACATTGATGGATTTCCATATATTGAACCATCCCTGCATCCCTGGGATGAAGCCTACTTGATCATGATGGATGATCGTTTTGATGTGTTCTTAGATTCAGTTTGTAAGAATTTTATTATTTTTGCATTGATATTCATAAGGGAAATTGGTCTGAAGTTTTTTTCTTTGTTAGGTCTTTGTGTGGTTTAGTTATCACAGTAATTGTGGCTTCATAGGATGAATTGGGTAGAGTACCTTCTGTTTCTATTTTGTGGAATAGTTTGAGGAGTATTGGTATTAGGTCTTCTTTGAAGGTCTGATAAAACTCTGCACAAAACCCATCTGGTCCAGGGCATTTTTTTTTTGGTTGGGAGACTATTAATGACTGTTTCTATTTCATTAGCATATATGGGATTGTTTAGATTGTTTATCTGATCTTGATTTAACTTTGGTACTTGGTATCTGTCTAGAAAAATGTCCATTTCATCCAGGTTTTTTAGTTTTGTTGAGTATAGCCTTTTGTAGTAGCATCTCATGATTTTTTGGATTTCCTCAGTGTCTGTTGTTATGTCTCCCTTTTCATTTCTGATCTTGTTAATTAGGATACTGTCTCTGTGCCCTCTAGTTAGTCTGGCTAAGGGTTTATCTATTTTGTTGATTTTTCTCAAAGAACCAGCTCCTGGCTTGGTTGATTCTTTGTATAGTTCTTTTTGTTTTTATTTGGTTGATTTCAGCCCTGAGTTTGATTATTTCCTGTCATTGACTCCTTTTGGGTGTATTTGCTTCTTTTTGTTCTAGAGCTTTCAGATGTGCTGTCAAATTGCTGGTGTACGCTCTCTCCAGTTTCTTTTTGGAGGCACTTAAAGCTATTAGTTTTCCTCTTAGGACTGCTTTCATTTTGTCCCATAAGTTTGGATATGTAATTTTGGTAATTTTCATTAAACTCTAGAAAGTCTTTAATATCTTTCTTTATTTCTTCCTTGACCAAGTTATCATTGAGTAGACTGTTGTTTAGCATCCATGTATATATGGGCTTTCTATTGTTTATGTTGTTATTGAGGAGCAGCCTTAGTCCATGGTAATCTGATAGGATGCAAGGAATTATTTCAGTCTTCTTGTATCTGTTGAGGCCTGATTTGTGACCAATTATATGGTCAATTTTGGAGAAGGTACCATGAGGTGCTGAGAAGAAGGTATATCCTTTTGTTTTAGGATAAAAAGTTCTATAGATATCTGCTAAATCCATCTATTTCATAGTTTCTGTTAGTCTCACTGTGTCTTTGTGTAGTTTCTGTTTCTATGATCTGTCCATTGCAGAGAGTGGGGTGCTGAAATCTCCCACTACTATTGTATATGGTGCAATGTGTGCTTTGAGCTTTAGTAAAGTTTCTTTTATGAATGTAGATGCCCTTGCTTTTGGAGCACAGAGGTTCAGAATTGAGAGTTCACCTTGGTATTTCATACCTTTGATGAGTATGAAGTGTCCTTCCTTATCTTTTTTGATCACTTTATGTTGAAAGTTGATTTTATTCAATAATAGAATGGCTACTCCAGCTTTTTTTCTTGGGTCCATTAGCTTGGAAAATTGTTTTCCAGCCTTTTATTCCGAGGTAGTGTTTGTCTTTGTCACTGAAATGAGTTTCCTGTATGCAACAAAATGTTGGGTCCTGTTTACATACCCAAACTGATAGTCTATGTCTTTTTATTGGGGAATTGAATCCATTGATATTAATAGATATTAAGGAAAAGTAAGTGTTGCTTTCTGTTATTTTTGTTGTTAGAATTGGAATTCTGTTCATGTAGCTATCTTCTTTTAGTTTTGTTGGAAGATTACTTTCTTGTTTTTTCTAGGATGTAGTTTCCCTCCTTGTGTTGGAGTTTTCCATTTATTATCCTTTGAAGGGTTGGATTTGTGGAAAGATACTGTGTAAATTTGGTTTTGTCATGGAATACTTTGGTTTCTCCATCTATGGTGATTGAGAGTTTTGCTGGGTATAGTAGCCTGGGCTGGCATTTGTGTTTTCTTAGGATCTGTATGACATCTGCCCAGGATCTTCTGGCTTTCATAGTCTCTGGTGAGAAGTCTGGTGTAATTCTGATGGGTCTGCCTTTATATGTTACTTGACCTTTTTCCCTTACTACTTTTAGTATTCTTTCTTTGTTTTGTGCATTTGTTGTTTTCACTATTTATGTGGCAGGAGGAATTTCTTTTCTGGTCCAGTCTATTTGGACTTCTGTAGGCTTCTTGTATGTTCATGGGCAACTCTTTCTTTAGGTTAAGGAAGTTTTCTTCTATAATTTTGTTGAAGATATTTACTGGCCCTTTAAGTTGAAAGTTTTCACTCTCTTCTATACCTATTATCCTTAGATTTGGTCTTCTCAGTGCGTCCTGGATTTCTTGGATGTTTTGGGTTAGGAACTTTTGGCATTTTGCGTTTTCTTTGACTGTTGTGTCAATGTTTTCTATGGTATCTTCTGCACCTGAGATTCTCTCTTCTATCTTTTGTATTCTGTTGGTGAGGCTTGACTTCTTTCCTAGGATTTCTATCTCCAGAGTTGTCTCTCTTTGTAATTTCTTAACTGTTTCTATTTCCATTTTTAGGTCCTGGATGGTTTTGTTCAATTCTTTCACCTGTTTGGTTGTGCTTTCCTGTAATTCTTTAAGGGATTTTTGTGTTTCCTCTTTAAGGGCTTCTACTTGTTTACTCATGTTCTCCTGTAATTCTCTAAGAGATTTTTGTGTTTTCTCTTTAAGGTCTTATACCTGTTTACCTTTGTTCTCCTGTATTTCTTTAAGGGAGTTACTTATGTCCTTCTTAAATTCCTCTGTCACCATCAGGAGATATGATTTTAGATCCAAATCTTGCTTTTTCGGTGTGGGATATCCAGGACTTGTCGTGGGAGTACTAGGTTCTGATGATGCCAAGTAGTCTTGGTTTCTGTTGGTAAGATCCTTCTGTTTGCCTTTCAACATCTGCTGATCTCTGGTGTTAGATATTCTTGCTGTCTCTGGGTGGAGCTTGTTCCTCCTGTGGGTCTGTCAGCTTGTGTCAGCACTTCTGGGAGATCAGCTCTCCTCTGATAAGACCCATGTGCAGAGGGCTGTGGATTAGTAGTCCCTCCTGAGTCCTGGGGTCAGAGCACTCCCTGGACACATGCTTTTCAGTTTCAGGGAAGGGGCAGAGAGGGCTGTGGATCTGCCCTCCCTCCTAGGTGTAGATGGAGGTAGAAAGCATCCTGTCCCAGCTGCCCTGCCACTTCTGGGGTCTGTTGTTACCTCCCCCTTTCACAGGCTAGGCTCCCAGCATAGCTGAGCCCTGTGCCCACCAGCTGCCAGGTGAGCCAATCAGGCTGAGATGCCTTGTTGGGGACTAGCAAGAAGTCTGTGCTGCAGCCTGAAGCCACGTCAGTGTCCATAGGCAGTGCTGCCACCGCTGACGGCATACTCATCTGAGTGACCCGTGAAGCCACCTGAGGCCATGGTGATGTCTGGGTCCATGGTCCTCCTGTAGCCAGTGCCTGTGTTGATATCTGCGGCGTTGCCATCGAGAGCCATGTCCGTAGCCTGTGCTATAACTTGAACCCACTTGGATGCCTGTAGGATGTGTTGAACCCGGGGGCCATGTTGATGTCCATGGTGCGGGCAGCCTCTGAAGGCTTTGGGTGCAAGTCCTTCTGCAGCAGGGGGCCCAGTCAGTAGTCTGTGTTTTTGCTGGAAGCAATGTGGAGACCCATGATCTTGCTGACTGTGAAGAGCAAGAAGGCTGCTTTTGCTGTGAAATCGCAGACTGCCGATGCATAGTTGAGAGGGAGGGATGTGGAAGGCTCCTCTGACAACCTCTACCCACACCCTGCTCAAAGTAACAGCTAAGACAGGAAGCCACCAAAGAGAACTCTTAAAAAAAAAGTGTGATGTGGATGCTGAACAGTAGCTCTCCACAGCTGATGGCTTCTGGCAGAGGTCCGGAAGGAGGGGAGGGACTCAATTCTATTTAAGGGGCACGCTACTGAGATTTTGACCACGTTCCAGTCTGTATATAGGTAACACAAATTGACCTTTTTTTAATTATTATTTTTATTTTTTACTTCTTTTGTGGGGGGAGTCACAAAGTGGAGGAGTCATGGAAGGACTGGAAAGGGATTGTGATGGGGATATATGATATGAAACTCGCAGACAATCAATAAAAGTGTTGTGTGGAGAAGTGAAAAAGAGTTTGATTGTAATGACTCTCAATGAATTGTTTTGGATTCTTCTGACTTAAGAGTTTGCCAAACTTGAAAGTCTTTATTCATCAAACTTAGTTTTCTGGGCATTGTTTTTTTTTTTTTTTTTTCTACAGATTATCTCTGTTCCTACTCCCAGTCTCCTGTGATGTGTGTGATGGCTGGTGTCCCTTAGGTTGTGCTCACCTCTCTCTGTTATCCAGGATTCTGTCCCATGGTCCTATTTTCCAGTGTCCCCATGCTTCATTTGTCTGCTAAATTTCATTCTTGTTACTACATTTTTCAGTTCAACATTTCTCTTCCACTTCTAGTTTTGTGCCTACATTGTTACAGTCTTGACTTTCTCTACATCTTTCTTGAAGAGCTGCGAGCACCTGCATCTAACACAGTGGTCCTCAACCTTCTTGATGCTGTGACCCTTCGATATAATTCCCACAATGTGGTGACCCACAACCATAAAAGTATTTCGTTGTTACTTCATAACTGCAACTTTGCTATGAATGTAAATATCTGTGTTTTCCAATGGTCTTGGGTGACCCCTGTGCATGCATGACCCACAGGTTGAGAACCACAGTTATAGGAGATTTGCTATGAATGTAAATATCTGTGTTTTCCAATGGTCTTGGGTGAGCCCTGTGCATGCATGACCCACAGGTTGAGAGCCACTGTTATAGGGGATTTGACTTTGGTATTTTTTTCAGAGGGAGTCTTTGTTGACTTGTTTAGTTTTCCTTTGAATTGTCTGTGCTCTGCTCTTTGTACACTCTGAGATTTTTGTGGTTGGTAATTGGACACTGAACCTAATCCTGTGGTAAGGAGGGAAGGAGGGAAGGAGCTTCTACTCTCCTGGCATTTGATGGGGTTTCTTTGCTTTTTCTTTCTTTTTCTTTTTTCTTTCATTTCTCTTCTCTTCTTTTCTCTTCCCTTCTTTCCTTTTCTTTTCACTTTTCTGTACTCGGGAGCAAGTCCAAGTTCTCATGCATGCTAGGCAAGCATCTTCTACTGATCTACACCTTCATGCCTGTGAGGCTGAAGTCCCAGTGACTGTCTTAATTGTTACAGGCTGTCTTTGTGCTGTGGGTCTAAAGGACCTGTAGATTTTAGACTCCTTAGGTTTTTTATTGGACATGCATAACCACCACCCCCATGACCACCACCATGTTCCACTCTTTCCTGTGTAAACATGCTGTTGTCGTATCTTAGGCTTTAATGTATAGCTCTCTAAAGAGAAGGCAGGGGAGTAGAGGAGTGGAGAAAGAGCACTGTCTCTTTAAGATGGGGAAGCAATAGAGGTCACCTTGACCACCTGATCAGAAGCAGTGGAGGTACAGAGGCTCACCTTTTGGAGTCCAGCAGCCTCTGTTCACAAAGTTCCCCTAAACTGTTTGTGAATACTTCCTGCAATGGGGAACAGTACAGATACCTGGCAGGTGACTGAGAAACAAGTGGCTGCTACTATGTTAAGGCCCCAAATTGACAAAGAGCGCTGCAATGTACTGTCCAAGCCTTCTTTTTTTTTTTTGAGCTGTCAATTCAGACAGACAGCACTAATGTAGTTTGGAGGGTAGGTGGGTTTTGGTGGTTTGTATATTACCACCTTCCTGGACCCACTCCTTTCCCTTGTAAGTGTGTGTGTGTGTGTGTGAGTGTGTGTGTGAGTGTATGTGTGAGTATGTGTGTATCTGTGTATGTGTGTGTGTGCGCACACACATGAAAGTGCCTTTAGGGGAGCTGAAAAGGGCACTGGGTCCCTTGGAGATGGTTGTGAGCCACCTGCTATGGGTTCTGGGTTCTGCTAAGTGGTTCCTGCACTTGGGTCCTCTGGAAGGACAGCTGGTGTTCTTAACTACTGTAGCATCTTTTCAGTGCCCTTTAAAAGTCTAGCTTTAAATACTTCACTTTAAAAGTCTAACAATTAGTGCAGGAGTAAGCAAACTATCCAAGGGTCAAATCTGGGCTGCCATCTGCTTTTAGGTATGGTCATGGAGCAAAGGACAATTGTGTACTTAAAGAAAAGGACATTCCTTGATGTGAAAACTACGGGGAACTCCAACTTCAGTGACCATGGTGGCTACAGCTGGATGGGCCCTCAGCTTGCTTTTGTGTTGGTATCCTACCTGTGTCTAGGACTGCTTTCTAGCTATGGCAGCAGAGTGGAATAGCTGTGGCAGAAGCCAAATGGTCAGAGGCCTACAGAGCCTGGAGCATTTACTATCGGCCAATTACACAAGAAGCTTGCTATAAGTCCTGGTCTAAGTCCTGTGGATAGACAGAGGTAGTTCCCACTTAGGTCACTTGCAAGAAATATCTAAAGCTCTTAAGGAAGAACTCGTGGCAGGATGGAAGACAAGATTGCGAACATGCTGGCTTCGGTCTAGTCACTATGGTGGGGATGGGTAGGTGGGGGAAACGTTGCCACGGTAGGAGGTTAAGGCCTGAAGTCACCAGCTGTGGTTGGCAGCCATTGTGCTGGAAGAGCCAAGCAGGTGATAGCAAATTGAGGAGCAGCCTGGGATCCAGGCCAGCGGTGTGGCAGGTATGGTATGCTTGACTGAGGTTCATCTGCTTGTTGTCTGACTTGAAGAGCCTTGCTGCCGGAGCCAGCTAGGTCACCTGGGCACAGGAAAGGGCTTGGTGGGCTTTTTACCTTCCACGAGTTCAGGAGCAGCTGGGAATTGTGGGGCCAGACATTGTTGGGGTCTCGCTTCCCTGAGAAGATGCTGATTCACACAAGTGACAGTGGGCTTTTGAGTTGTTTTTTTTTTTTTTTTGGCAGCTGAACTCAGCTCCTGACGCAGAGGTTCCAGGTATTAAGGTTCAGATCTTAAATGCTCTCCAAAGACCATGTACTACATGTACTAAAGCTTTGTGAGCTTGGTGGCCAGCCTATGGTACTATTTGTAAGTAGTGCAACTCTTAGGAGGTGAAGCCTAGAAGAAGAAAGTGAGATCCAAGAGATTTGCCCTTCAAAGTGAGGCTGAAGCTGTGGCCCTGGTCCCTTCCTGTCTTTGCTTTGGCCCATACTGCACTTTCCGCAGAGATGTTCGGCTTTGCCTCAGGCTCAGTCCAAGTCCAAGTGATCAGGGATGAACCCTTGAGAGCCCGAACCAGTCTCTGCTCTTTTGTTTGTTTTGGGCATTTTGACGTAGCACCGGAAAGCTAACCAACACAGCCGGGCAATGACTATACCCGACGGGAACTGGAAGGCATAGAGCAAAAACTAGCGAGTCCCACTGTCTTGAGCTGGTAGGCCACAGAGCCAACGCTGCTCTCAAGGAAAAAGCCTGAACTGATGGGCCACAGAACAGGTTGTGAACTAGATGAGAGACAACTGAAGGCGAAGCAACAGAGAGGCGCATGTGAATGAAAGGCAGCAGAGGCATGGGGGATGGATGGGTATGCGGGGCGTGAGGTTAATATGGCAGTCTCTGTTTGGCAGGAGAAGCTGTTTGGCACCACTGGTCCTGGCTGAGCAGGAAGATGGTAGTAGCTGAGGCACACGGAGGACTTGGATTACAGGGCTTGCTTGGGTTCCTGGTGGGCCACCATATAGAGGCTAAAGAGGAGCAGGATGAAGGTGGGGTTTGGAGTGATAGGGACCAGCCAGATGCTAGACACCAAGAAACTCTGGAACCCCAATGGTGATGGTGATAGGAAGGGCAGGAGGTGACCCTACTGGTGTGGGGTGGGGGTAGCTGTGAACGAGATAATAAACAACCACAGCTCTGGTAAGGGCCTTGAGTGCAAAACAGATGTTCTTCTGTAAATACAAAGTCCCAGGTGGCAAAGGTGCCAGGGTTCATTAGATTAGAAGGCCTCACTGGGAAAGAGCACCCAGCCGGAATTGTAAAGGATGAATGGGAGTCTGTTAGTTTGTCCTCGTCTGACTCAAAGCTGATTAATAGTCATGACTGCTTCCAGGTGGAGGCAGAGGGTCCTGGACAGAGCAGTGAATCTGGGAGGTACATAACAGGTGGCCACCTGTCTGCACCTGTGGGACAGGACAGTCCGTCCCAGCTGTACCCACTTCCTAGGACACTGAGCACACACAAGGCATTCACACCTCTGCAGGTTACTAGCCTCAGCTGGCCATGGGTAGAGGGAGCTACTGTGAGAATTCAGGTGACTGTGTCTCCCGGATCATACCCAGCACCCAGGACAGCTGGTCCTTCTCTGTGGACTCTTACCTCTGTCATCAACCTTATGAGCGAGGTCAAAAAACAACCCTACTTGCTGATATGATAAAGCCTCCAGCACCAGCTCTACCTGCAGTCTGTGGCTTCCACAAAAAGCCTTTTGTTAAAATGTAGGGCACTCGGGGGCTGGCTTCCTGCCAAGCTGCCTTTTTTATTTATCAAACCCTCCCAGATCTCAGGTGTTAGACTCTTATTACTTTAATTTTTTTTTTCTTTTTAGGCCAGAAGTTACTGTGGAGAAGTTGAGGGTTTCCAGCCACACCTGGGAAGAGCCCTATACCCACCAGACCTGTGGCCTGTATTGTGTAGCACTTTGGGAAGGCAGGGAGTCCCACCTAGGTCTCTGGGTCAGGCCATGGTGAGAGCTATTTCTAAGTGCTTCTCTGCCTGACCCTAAAATAGGCAAGTTACCCATATGGGTAAAATCAGAAGGATTCTATCTGCTAGCACGTTGCCCACAGTCTCTCTAAAGGAGGCAGAAACCAGGGTAAGACTGGTTTTACTTTACTGGGCTGTAATTTCAGTAAACCGATTTGACTCCATCTTGGAGTCAATGGTGGCCACCAAGGAGTGGAGGGGCTGGACAGAGAATCCGGAGCCTGGGTTGCAACAAACATGGAAGGAGCTGGGAGAAGTAGGGCAGGTGGAACCTGAGCCCTGGCCATGGACTGGCTGGAAGATCACCTCTGGAAGGTCACATGTCCCTCTGGGGAAACCAGAAGCAGCTGGACACCTTTTACAAGTGCTATAAATGTAGATATCATAGAGGCAGAAACACAGGACAGATAGCACAGGGTGACTGTGTAGACATGCCGGTCTCTGCAACCACCTGAGGCATACCTCTCCACCCCAGAAGGGACAGGGAGAGATACAGTAGGAATTAGCTCAAATCACTGCAAGTAGGCCATTAGAATCACCGTGATCTCATTTCATCTCAGGGAGCATCCTCATCTCTCCTGAGTAACCACAGAGGTTGTCAAGAAATCCATTTGTTGATGTCTTCCACCTGGCGGATACTTAGCTTTTCTGGTAGGTCTTGTTCCCATCAGATGGAGGAGAGCTGAGAGGCACAAGGAACATGTTACTTGCCCTAGACCTGAAATTAGTAAGGTGGCAAAGGTGATGTCAACATTCAGCCTATCTTGTCCTCTATTTATATGCTGGGAAGAAGTCATCCATTCCTTAGAGTCCAGTAGACAGCAGAGAATAGCACAAGATGCCAGGAAACCACCATTTTACCTTCAGGCTCTGCAACAAATTGGTTTCTTCTAACCCTCAGAGCAGAAGCCATGGCCACTACATGTGTGCGTTGAGGGTGTCTCTCCCTGACAAAGTGCAGAAATGTTGTACTCAGTAAAACCACAAATGCCCCAGGCAAACTCTTTCTTCCTGGACCGAACGAACGCTTGCATTCCACAGTCCTGGCTACTGGGCACTCAGGCAGAGCTGTTATCAGCCACGTGAAATCAACAACACCACCCAAGCTGTAAAATGACTGTAAAGGGCTGCCTTTGTGTGAGGATCAGTTGAGGTACTCAGCCTGAACCTTAAATTCTAACTCGCTGGTCAGTCAACCTCTACCCATGTCTCTTGGGTCGAGGAGAAATAAAAATTGCCCCCCGGGGATACTGGCAGCATCTGTTGTGGAGTTGGGCTGTTGGATTGGGCAAGGCAGCTTCAGAGGAGTATCTGGGAGTCTCGGGGTGGCAGGTGTGTGTGTGTGTGTGTGTGTGTGTGTGTGTGTGTGTGTGTGTGTGAAACGTTTGAAACATGGTTCCCAGTGCCAGTGTTGGGTGGCTTACAACCATCTGTGACTCTGGTGGATCTAACACCTCAACACCTCAGGCCATTGTGGGCACTGCATACGCATGTGCACATAACACACACACACACACACACACACACACACACACACACTTTAAAAAGTAAAAGTAAGTCTATTTCTTAAAACAATCTCTAAAAAGTTAATGAAACAAATAAACCGGTGTTGAGAATGTGGCTCAGGTTAGAGCACTTGCCTATTATGAGCAAGACCCTGAGACTGTTACCTAGCATTACAAAATAAATTCAATAAAATATTAAGTAAATGAATGAACAAATGAATGAGTGAATCATCAACCCTAGCTTCTTAGAAGGCTAAGGCAGGAGGACCACTCAATCCTATAACCTAAATGCTCCAGACCTGCCCACAAGAACCTATCTATAAACCAACCAACCAATCAATCAATAGAATCAGATTGTACACTAAGCTCAGCGCCAGCCCAGGGAGACTGCTCACGGTGATCCTCCGGGCCCCAGACCACCTGGCAGGCTTTCCCTCTTCCCAGGTCCTGGTGGTCCTGAGCCCCTACTGGGTCTGCTTTGTCAGGGTTTGTCTTCCAGCTCTCAGTTTGTGGTCTGAGTGTCTTTTCTCTTCTACCATCCTGTCCCCTTTGCTCACCCACTTCAGTCACCCTGGCATCCTGGTCATCTCCAAACATGGAAATGCCCATCTCAGAGCTTTTCTGCTTGTGTTTTTGTTTGGGGGGTGCTTTTTGTTTTGTTTTTCCAGGCAGGGTTTCTCTGTGTGACAGAGAGCCCCAGCTGTCCTGGAACTTGCTTAGTAGACCAAGTTGGCCTCAAACTCAGAGAGATCTGCCTGCCTCCACCTTCCAAATACTTCTGAGTTCCACCCTGCCTAGCTCCCCCCCTTTTAATTAATTAAGTTAAAAGAATGGCCAGGCAGTGGTGGCGCACGCCTTTGATCCCAGCACTTGGGAGGCAGAGACAGGTGGATTTCTGAGTTTGAGGCCAGCCTGGTCTACAGAGTGAGTTCCAGGACAGCCAGGGCTACACAGAGAAACCCTGTCTGGAAAAACCAAAAAAAAAAAAAAAAAAAAGTTAAAAGAATATTTACATGTATGGGTATTTTGCCTTAATGTATGCTGGTACACCAGCTGCATGACTGGTGCTGGTGGAGGCCAGAAGAAGGCATTGAGTCCCCTGAAACCAGTTATGAGCAGTTGTGAGCTGCCATATATATAGGCCTTAGGAGTTGGAGTTGAACCTGGGACCTCTCCTAGAGTAGCAAGTGCTATTAATGGGTGAACCACCTCTCTGTTCCCTTGCTGCTTTTAAGGCTCATTTCTACTTTATTTATGTGCATGTTTTCATGTGTGTATCTACCACCTGTGTCCAGTGCCTGCAGAGCCCAGAAGAGGTTGTCAGGTCCCCTGGAATTGGAGTTACAAGTCGTCATGGGCCACCCAGTGTGAGTGCTGGGAACTGAACCTTTACTTTGTCTCCTTCAGAAGAGTGCTAAGCCATTTCTTTAGCTCTCACACTGCTGCTGTTGTCTCAGCCTAAAGTATTCTTTCCTTCTTTTCTTACGTTATAAAGCTTGTCCACAGATCCCTTGATGTGAAACCGAATTCTCCTCCCCTTGGTTTAGTGGCTCAATCCTGAGAACTTGAACGAAGCAAAGAAAGATGGTGGAATCTCAGAGGCCACTCCAGGAAAGACCCCCATCTTCAGCTTCTCTGCAGAGAAAGCCAGCTGCTCCTTTGTGACGGCATTCTTTCATTTCTCTGAAATGAATGACTCTTGTAGACAGTGATGTGAGCCACTTTGCAGCAGCTGCCCCAGCCCCAGCCACACAGTCCCATACCTGCCACTCTGCACCCCCTACCCCCTGCAGTGTGACTGCAGCCTTGGGAGAGACCCTAGTCCAGAACCACCCAGCTTAGCCACTCCCAGAACCTGACCTTCTTTATGACCCTCAGGAACTGTGAGACGAAGTAACCCAACAACCTTTGTTCAGGGGCTGTTTACTATACAATAATTGATAGTGGTGGCTTCCTCATTCCCATCAAGTTTGTGTCATGTTGTCACCTGTGTAGACAGCTCCAGCACTCACATCACTAAGAAAAGCACCCCAGCCCCCCTCTTCCCTGAGTTCTTCTCCTTAGCTTTCTTAATCTTTGTCTCCCCATTGAATTTTATAAACGCTAAGTAAATATTTGCGAGGAGAATACATGAATGCTCACCTCTGTTTTACTCTTCTGTATTCAGGGACTGGATGGATCTGGGGTGTATCCAAATTTTGTTTGGTATCATTTTGTTTTACAAGATAGAGTCTCAGTATGTAGACCAGTTTAATCTGGAACTTGTTACATAGCCAAGGCTATCCTTGAACTCATGATCTTCAGCTTCCCAAGTGCTAGGATTATAGGCCTTCACTATCGTGCCTGGCTTCATACCGTTTTAAAATCTTGGTTGGATGCTGTTTTTCTAAGTTCCGTCTGAATGTATGTTTTCTCACCACCTAAAGGCTGAGGAAGAGTCCTAGCCTTGGATCATGTAGCCTCTCGCTGCCTCTTTCCCAAGACCAGGCCTGATTTGAAGACAGCACCTTGAAGTCATACTTGACAGATGATCAGTTTCCAAGGCTTTGATATAGTCAAGCTGGCTCCAAAAGACACAAACAGTGGCTATCCCAAGGGGAAGCTAATCTGATTGTCCTTGGTGCCAGGACATTCAAGTCTGTCATGGGTGGTGAGCCCGCAGTCATGTGGCACCAGAGGGGCAGCTGTATCAACAGGCCCACACAGGACTCAGCCAGAGACTGACTTTCAAATAAAAGGGAAGGGAAGAATGATGGGCAATGGACATGAAACTTATAGAGTGCCGAGATGTTAGCAGGCCTGGGTCAGAGGGGGCTAATCCTATGTGAGGGCCTGAGTTCTTAGAAAGCTCAGGGATCGCTCGCCGTTGTTGTGCAATAGCCACTGTTAGTCCTCCGCCCATTAACTGGACATACCTGGGTGCCCTTCCAGAGCATGATTGGTATATCTTGACACTTTGACCAAAATATCCCCACCCAAGACATGGATGGCTGCAATGTCCTTGGGTATAGTTCCTTTATGGATCTGTACAGGTCCCTCCCTGGAATCACAAGACCATGTAATAAAAACATTTTCCAAATCCACAGCATGTGTTTTCTCTGGGTAACAGGCAAACTCAGAGAGCATTGCTTTCAGAACATCAGGCTGTTGGCCCCATATAAGCAGGTACAGTGGTCACTTCACCTCTGGACTTTCAGCTCCTTCACTGAATGAACTGGTTTGCTAGGGCCCCATCCACTTATGACCTCAACCTTCGCAGAGAGCTGAAGACACACAGTAGGGGACTATGGGCTGCAGATGAAGGCAGGAACTCCCGGCAGAGCCAGCTGGGTGCTGGATACTGATATTAGCCATTAGTCTACCTTGTTAGGGACTCTGTGCTCAGAGCACTCTGGCTGTGAGAACGCCCACATCTGGCCCACTAGACCAGTGTACCCACCACATTCCCATGGCTGTGTGCTTCCCCGGTGAGCCCCATCTCACCCTTCTCACTTCACCAGCCCCCCCAACCCTTTTTTGATCCCACCATGACCCCTTTCTCTGCCTCTTCTTATCAAGTCTAACTCATCCATCAAGAAGCTAACAAGAATGGGTGGGCTTTCAAGGAGACAGGAAGCTAGGGAGAAAAGGCAAGGGTGGGAAAGTCCCCAGAGCTCGGGGTGCCTCTGTGTTTGGGCCCAGAGCACACTTGACTCACCTCTCAGAGAGGCCTGACCTCTGGTGTGGAAACTAGCACAGTTGGATAGTTGTCAAGTGTCACGGGGCAGGTTACAAATAGCATGGGGATTAGCAAACCCATCAGACACTCCGTTCAAGGGCAGGGAGAGTTAACAGTTTAATCTCCGGAGCACCAGGAAGGGTGTTTTATGGCAAAGGGTTGCTGCATGCATGTGCATATATATATATATATTACTAGGAAGGGACAGGGGTGACCCACCACAGGGCTTGCAGAGGATAAGCTTCAGTCTAAGAGCTAGGCTCTCAATTTGAATGCTAGCATACAAGTTCCCGGTCTCAATCTCCAGGGGTCCCTGAGGATCCCCATATCCTCTTGTAGAAAACTACCTGCGAGGCTCTAGGTCCCCGTCAAGATCTCAGAGCAGTAGAAGGGCCACTTGTCCTCGGACTGGCAGTGGCAGCAGAACGGCGGGGACCCCTGCTCAATCGTGGATTGAGGCCTGGCTTTCGCTGTTGCTCTGCCTGGGGCTCAGCTATCCCGCAGCCGGCCCCCTCCCCCCTCCCGGAGTCCTGCACCTAGGCTGCTAAGGGACCAGCTCCTTTCTCAGCTGCCCGCCTCCGTGTCGCCACTGCACGCAGCCCCGGCTGCCGGGGGGGTGGGGGGGACAATCTGGACTCGCTGGCACCCACAACTTAGTGGAGCGTGCCCATCTGCCTCCACGCCCCGTCGATCCCTCGCTTGTACCACCAAGTCTTACGGTCCCAGGGTTGCGAAGCTGACCCCAGTTCCGAGCTCTAGAGCAGCGCGCCGGTGCCCCAGGAGGGCAGCACCCGGCGACGGCCAGATCCCACCGGCCAGCCCTGCCCTGCCCCGCCCGGCCGCCTCACCCGCGAGCCGGGCACTGCCTGGCTCTCTGCACACGGAGGAGGCCCGCCCTCCGCGCCCGGACGCGCAGAGGGTGTGCGTGGAGCCAGGGGTGTGGCGGAGAGTCCCAGGACCAGCAGCGCAGGTAAGCTGTTCCCCGGGAACCGCAGCTGCTCCTGAGTCCCCGCAAAGACATTCTCCTTTCCCGGCCTGGCTTTGCCAACCTTCCCGAGCTTTGGACACAGAGATGTGCCGTTGATTTGGGTCTGGCTTTTGGAATACGCAAAGGAGTGTTTAGTAGGGCAGATTTGGCTCTGTGAGGAAACTGAGTTTAAAGTAGAAAAGGTTCAGTTTCCTATGTAAATTTCCATCTATTCGGATGACCCTGGGTGTCCGTGTTTTGAGCGCACCTAAGTGGGTCTCTGACAAACATTATGTCCTAGTAGGTGTCCTGGAGTGAAAGAAAGTACAAGTCTAGTTTGGTGCTTCCTCTGTTTGTATTGTTGGTGTTTGGAAATTTGCCTTAAAAGCCCCGCGACTGTCTACAAAGTTGAAGACGCCAAGAAAATAGTGAGTTCCTTACAGGACTCCGGCGGTCCTTCCCTGGAAAAACAGCCTTGGGGTTATGTGATTCAGGGGAAGGTATGTTTTAAATTAGCAGGATGCTTTAAGTCTTCCATCTTACCATCTCCATGGAATGTGTGGCTTTTGCAAGTTTGAGAGAAACACGTCCTTCACTCCTCTGCTTCCTTTTTATTTCTCCACTTCCTTCTGATTCTATCACACTCTCATGGGAAAAGCACTTCCCAGGGCGTCAGCATCACCTGTCTCCTTCCACCACCCAAACTCACCTTCCTTACACATGAGCCTGGCAAGATGATCTTGGCCTTGGAGCCGTGAACTCCTTCATAGGATCATGAATGTGAATGGCAGAGTATGTTTGAAAGTTTTCTGTGTTTGACTATATATATCCTTCCTGACTTTGGATTGTCTTCGTGAGTGCTACAGTAAGGTCCCCATACACCAGACTGAGACAAGATCAGTGTTTCAAAGATCAGCACTGTGTGGACCAGCATGCTCTTTAACCACTGCTTGCTAAGGTTAGGATATAGTACTATTTTGGTTTTGTCTTATTTTGAATCAGGGTCTCTCTCTCTCTATTATGTAGCTCTGGCTGTCCTGGAACTCACTCAGTAGATCAGGCTGGCCTCGAACTAAGAGATCTTCCCACCTCTGTCTCCCATTAAAGGTGTGTGCCACCATGACCTTGTGTGGCCTTGCGGAAGGTGCTTTTCCACTTGGTTCCACTTCTGGTTTTCCAGCAAGTTTTGCTAGCCTTCTGTGCTTTGTAGCTACTTGCTGTTCACTACGTCTAAGCCTCTGTGGAAGTAGGAGGCACTGTGGAGGAGGGTGACTGATGGCCACCTGCCGCCTGTCCACTTACCTGAGGGCACTGTCTACCTTGGCGATGGGGCTGGACTTCACCTGTTGAGCCAGATCCTCTCAGGTCATGCCAGTGTCCTGAAACTGAGCTGCCAGTGGGGGCAGGGTGTCCCAGCAGCCTCAGAGTTTGCTTCTTGAAAACTCAAGGATCACATTTTGACAGAATTAACATAGAAGTCCACAAACCCACTGTCTTTCCGAACCACCTTTTTGTTTTTATCGAAACTGCAGACATTGGGTCGTGTGTTGAGGTAGCCTTACAATAGAGTGGGAAATGAAAAGTTGCTGGAGTCTTAAGCAGGAAGTGGAAAGTTAGTTATTGGACAAAAATTTACCAAAACGCTAAGAGCTATCCCTGTTGCTGTTCCCTTATCTAACATCTTTTTTTTTTGCTTGGAGAAATGAGTTTGTAGGACTCAGGACAGGAAAAACCACACCCACACAGCCAGTCATTTTATTTATTTTTAAAAAGATTTTCTTATCTCAGAAGCATGGTAATTGAATTTCCTCTTTTTTGATATATTCATGAAATTACACATTTGGGAGTCTTTGAATGCCAGTTCACCTGACTCATAGGCCAAATCATTGTTCTACAGTAGACCAATGGCATGAAGTTCTGCCTCCTGACAGGTCACCCCTCTGTAATTTCTGCAATGGGCAGCAAGAGATCAAGAGCTAGTCAGACATATCTGTGCTCGTGGTAATTTTGCATTTATTATTGCTTGCAGAGCGTGCAACTGCCGGAGGGAAGGAAACACATTTCCCCTTCACGTCAGGGAACAACGAGGAGGCCTTTTCTTTTCTGGCCATGTCTTCTGTAGGAACTGCTGAGCCAGACAGAGACCAGAGGGACCGTCACGTCAGCAAGCTCATTTTCTTCCTCTTTGTCTTCGGTGCAGTTCTGTTGTGTGTAGGGGTCCTGCTCTCCATCTTTGGGTACCAGGCATGCCAATATAAGCCTCTCTCACACTGCAGCATGGTGCTAAAGATCGCTGGGCCTTCGTGTGCAGTGATGGGGTTGGGGGCTGTGATTCTGGCCAGGTCCCGGGCTCGCCTGCATCTGCGAGAGCGACAGCGGCAAGGCCTTCAGGACCCTGACCAATCCTTCTTCTGTGGAGAGAGCCGCCAGTTTGCCCAGTGTCTCATCTTTGGGTTCTTGTTTCTGACCAGTGGCATGCTCATTAGCATACTGGGCATTTGGGTGCCAGGATGTGGCTCAGACTGGGCACAGGAACCACTGAACGAGACAAATACTGGAGAAGGAGAACCCCAGATCTGTGGCTTCCTTTCACTACAGATCATGGGGCCCTTGATTGTGCTTGTGGGATTGTGTTTCTTTGTGGTGGCCCATGTTAAGAAGAAAAACAACTTGAGTTCAAGCCGTGACACCTCTGAAATGGAAGGTGGACACACCCACAGTACGGAGCCTGTCCATATCACTGTAGGTAAGTGTCCGTCATTTGTGCACTTTCTCAAGTCACAGTGGATGTTGCTTCAAGACTTAACCAGGCTTCCCTAGGTCTGATATAGTTTCCTTTTCTCAATTCCTCTCTGTCTCATACATGTGCACACACTTGAGCACACACATACCCTACCACCACCACTACACACACAGACACACACAGACACACAGACACACACACACACAGACACACACACACACACATGCACACACACTGCCATCCCTGTGGTATGCCCTGGGAGAATTCTTCTCTCCCCAGCAACACTATCATTTAGCAGAAGGATTAAGGAAGTGAATGGAGTCACCCTGACTGGAGGCGAAGGCAGCCTTGGAGCCTCCTGTTATCTTAAGGACCAACCGAGTGACTCCCATTTCCCCAATTCTTCTCATGCTAGGATAGAGCAGCAGTTTCAGTTAAGGGACACTGTTGCAGTTCCTCTCACTGCCTTCAGATGCAGAAGGGTTGGGTAACGAGGCCGCCTGAGCTTGAAAGCATGGAGGTACCAAGAAGAGACAAATAGTGAGACACATCTCATGTTTGGGACATCCTCTGGCCCCTTCACTGGTGATGGATGGAGGGAATGAACTCACCAAGCCTCTGGACTCCTGAGGTAGCAGGCTTGGAGGAGAAGAGCAGATGAGTTTGTAGAATGCACTATCCTAAACGAGAACAAATGCTCTGGTTCACTTATTTGTGTCTATACGTGTTTATGGTGACAACGCAAGTCTCAAACTACCTAGCACCCCCAGAGGATCTAATCCTGTGCCAAACACCACTCTAGTGTTCAAGATCTTACTGTCTGAGATTCAGTCATGCTTAACATGACCCATCAAGGCCAACTTACCTTAATCTCCATGTGAGACGGGAAGAAACAGAGGCCCAAGGTTACAAATGGACAAGAGGCAGGGAGCAGCTAGCCAGATGAACAGCCTCATACAGTTTAGCTTGTGGGGAGGGCCCTCCCCAGGACTCATAGATGGTGTTCTTAGAAGGCACTCCGGGAGATACAAGGAGAGATTCCCCCAGTGTTATGCATGTTATTTGGTATGTATGTTTAACTAGGAGGTAAATGAATGCTTCAGGGATATGTGCTCCTCCACTGAGCTGGGAGTATTTTGAGCTGTGTTCTTAGGGTTTACCAGAAAGGGGACTTCCCCATCAGCAGGTGGCTGGAATCTGGTGCAAGCTGGGAGCAGAGCCAAGGTGCTGCTCCTGAACAGGTACCCTTGTCCTAGCATGACATCCAAGGTGCAAATTTTGTTTTTGTTTTTGTTTTTTTGGTTTTTGAGACAGGGTTTCTCTGTGTAGCCCTGGCTGTCCTGGAACTCACTCTGTAGACCAGGCTGGCCTCGAACCTCAGAAATCCACCTGCCTCTGCCTCCCAAGTGCTGGGATTAAAGGCGTGCGCCACAACTGCCTGGCTCAAGTTGAAAATTTAAAATTCACTTTTTACGTTCCCTCTGGTGCCCATCACACCTGGGAATCCCTGGCTTCTCCAGCTCTCTGCTCTCCTTGAGGCTGTGGAAGAGGGTCTACAGGTTTGCACACTGTCCCATTGTAGACATGTTCAGTGCTACACCAAGAGGCCTGTTTTCAGTGAAAGCACGTTACAAGATGCCCTGTGGGCTTAACAGGCCCTTTAGGCTATAGTATAGTTAACGTGAATATTCAAATCCAATTCCTAGACCTACTTAAGATTGTCTTCTTTTTTTTAAAATAAGATTTATTTGTTCATTTATTGGTTTTGTTTGTTTGTTTGAAAACCAGTCTCACTCTGCAGCTCTGAGTGTCTGGGAACTCACTCTGTAGACCAGGTTGACCTCAAATTCACAGAGATCCACCTGCCTCTGCCTCCTGAGTGCTGGGATTAAAGGCATGTGCTACTATTCCCAGCTAAGATGTATTTTATTTTTAAGTAAGTGTGTATGTGTTTGTATATGAGTAGGGGTTCCTGAGGCCAAAGGAAGGTGTTGAATCCCCTAGAACTGGAGTTATAAGCAGTTGTGAGCTGCCTGATGCTGGTGCTGAGAATGGACCTTGGTGCCTCAGAAAGAGTAGTTTGTGCTTCTAATTGATTGAGCCATCGCTGCAGCCTAATAACTAGATGAATTCAAAGAGAACCTCTCCAGTGTGGCAGGTTTCAATCAGTGATAAATAGGTTAGGGTCCACCTGCCATCTCCTTGCAGGAGAGCAGGATTTCATAGATTCATTCACTTTCTGGGCATCTCTGTGGCCTCTGGGGATGGCTGAGGCCAGGCACAGAAAGCACCAGTTGGAAGTATTTCTACATTGGGCAAATAAATGCCCTTAGCTGGTGATAGAGATGAAGGTACCTTCACCGGGTGTTGGAGGCTGGACAGTTTGCTCTGTGGGGTGGTGCTTAAACACTGGACACAAGTGGCCACTTCCTGTCCTTTTTGTTCTTCCTGGCAGGTGCCATTCAGCTGCAGCTGACAGCTGTAGAAGCTAAGGCCAGAGAATTCTGAGTTTGCGCGGGGCCACGCTGGCTTGGTCCCCGGCAAATGGTTTTTAAAAGCCCTGCCACTGATGTGAACGGGTCTCCTCCCTACAAGGAAGTAGGGTTCTCTCTTCTACATCTTCCTACCATTGTCACCTGGTGGGGCCAGCCTATCCTAGTCCTTCCTTCCCCAGTCCTATGTCAGAAGTGCTGCTCCCTGTCTAGAGCATCCTGGGTGGCAGTCATGGTGCCGTGAGCTGGAATTCTAAGGGATTGGAATTCAGAGACAAATTGGAACTTGTTTCTGGTCCCTCATCCCTCTTCCTTTGAATACAGGGGCTCTGTTCAGTGAGCAGATACAAACCCAAACTTTCTTTTAGTTTGACAGAACCCGTGCAGCTGGGGTGAAGGAGGGGCACCTCATGGCATATGGCCACATGTACTGTATTTGAACGACTCTGCACTTTACCCAGCAGCTGACTTTTGATGAATTAAGACTCTCAAGGGAGCAAGAAGAGCTTTCTCAGCAGAAGACAGCCCTTGGGAATCTCCCGGAGTGTGCTGTTGACTCTCCCAGACGCTTTAGTTGAGACGTGTTTGTTAGACACCGAGCCTATATTGCCTCTAGAGAGCTCAGTGCTTTGAATTATAGATCTTGTTTAAACATGTGGTGACCCATTTGAACCACAAAATTTACTAGTTTAGGACCAGGAATGGCATTTTCTAATCCCACAGATTTTTAATCCTAGCACTCAAGAGGCAGAGGGAGGTGGATCCCTGAGTTTGAGGTGAGCCTGGTCTACACAGCAAGCTCTAGGGCAGCCAGGGCTACATAGTGAGACCCTGTTTCAGAAAAAACAACACAAAACGTACTCTTCTGTTTTTAACTTGCATGTATTTTTGTGTTCTGTGAGTCTACATGCACCTGCACATGTGCGCCAGAAGTTGATGCTGGATATCTTTCTCAGTCACAATGCACTTTATTTTTTGAGACGAGGATTCCAGCTGTGGCCAAAGATTTGCTGATTTGACTAGGCCGCCTAGTCACAAACCAAATCCTCTACAGCCCCAGAGCTGGAATTACAGGCACACACCATCTGCCCAGGGTCTTGCTTCGGTGCAGGGATTGGTTTGAACTGAGGCCCTCCTGCTTCTGAGGCTAGTTCTTTATTGACTGTGCCATCCTCACCCAGCCCTATTTTAACTGTTGTTTTTGTTTTTTTTTGTTTTTTGTTTTTGTTTTTGTTTTGTTTTGTTTTCTGAGACAGGGTTTCTCTGTGTATCCCTGGCTGTTCTGGAACTCACTCTGTAGACCAGGCTGGTCTCGAATTCAGAGCTCTACCACCTGCCTCTGCCTCCCAAGTGCTGGGATTAAAGGCGTGTGCCACCACCATTGTCTGGCTTATTTTAACTGTCTTTTTATACAGTGTGACAGTTGGTGGTGCATACCTTTAATCACAGTACTCAGGATGCAGAGGCAGGTGGATCTCAGAGTTTGAGACCAGCCTGGTCTTAGAGCGACATCTAAGAGAGCCCAGGCTGCACAGAGAAACCCTGTCTGGGAAAACAAAAACAAACCAAAACAACAAAAAATTACAATATGACACTATTAAATATAGTCAAAATATTGTAACGCTATCATCACCATTGGCTTCCAGAACCTACCCGTCATCCCAAACAGAAATACCTGTTAGACAGCATCCCCTACCAACTGCAGCCTGTTTTACTTGACATGGAGCTGCCACGGGCCTACTTCTACATCCCAGTGCACTCAAGGGTGTTTCTACCTCCTATGGGGGAGGCAAGATGGATGTCATTAAATGTGTTTGATTTTGTTTTCTAATTTGTGGTTGTGTTTCCCCAGGTGACTCAGTGATAATATTCCCGCCCCCTCCACCACCTTACTTTCCTGACTCTTCAGCAGCGGCACCATCTCCTGGGGCTAACAGCCTCCACAGGACTGAAAACCCACCTTCCTATTCCAGCCTTTTTAACTACAGGTAAGACTTCCCTTTGACTGTCACCAGCGGGCATGTGTAGTCATTCCAGGCCTAGGCCTGAATCCGGGCCAGTGTTGCTTTTAAGGTTTGGGTGTATGTGGTGGCATGTCAGAGATCCCGCCTCAATGCTCACACCCAGCCAGGAAACCGTGGGCAGCTGGAAGGCTGGGCTGTGAGCGATTGCTAGGAAACCTCCGAGCATCTTTATTACTCCTGTAGCTACCCATCTGTCCACTGTCCACTGGGAGCTGCAATGAGGGCTGCAGGCCTCTGCTCTATGAGCTTCAATGCTTCCAATGGTAGAGAGGTTCAAGGCCCCAGAGGATCTTCAACATGTTCAGAAGGATTTCAGTATTCTAATGGAGGAAGCCTTGGACCCCTTCTTCCTTGTTTAGCTGCCTCTGGGCCTCAGAGCTTTGAAGAACATTGAAGAGAAATAGATGCAGATAACTACACAGAGATAAGGCTTCTCTGTGTAGCCCTGGCTATCTTAGAGTTAGACCCTAGGGACTTGGTGCCCACAACCACCATCACTCAAGAGTTCTCCTGGGGATGGAAGAGAACCTTAGCATTCAATAGAGTAGGTGTTCAGCCTGGCGAAGGGGCCATGAGCCCTTCCTCAAGGTACTAGAAGTCCATGAAGTTCCCTGTTTGCCACAAAAGTAGGGGGAGAGGTCCTCTAATTAGAGGGTGAAGGAGGTGGGCAGAGGACAGAGCAAGCTCGTGTCACATAGAGAGCTGGGGACCAGGGGGTTAAATGCCCATGTTGCTGCAACTTGGGACAGCCTAGACAATTGGAGACAGACATCTAATACTGAATGCTGTATTTCTTTTCCGCCAATGATTAAACTTCCCCACACCTAAAACCAATGTCTAGAGGCTTCAAATAGGTCCCTGTTGCATCTGCTGTAATGTTGTGCACCTCTGGGTCTGGCTTTGCTTGCATTGTTTTCTGATTTTTCATGGTCACCCTAGGAGGGAGGTGCTGCCGTCATCAGAATATTATAAAGTAATAGAGGCTCAGGAGGGGTGAATTGTGTGTCTAAGATTGTCCACTGAGACAGCAACAGAATGAAATTGAAACTTTAGTCCCCACCGTGGGAGCCTCTCCGGTGACCAGTGTTCCCATCAAGCTTTTGTTTAGGGTTTAATTCTCTATTTGCATGTGTTCATACACCTTATCATAGCCCCTTAGAAGACAGTGACTGTGTGTGCCCCAGTGCTGGCATGTATGATGTGTGAACCTTTCTACTTAGAGCCTTTTCATTGATTGACTAAGGCATCGACAGCAAGAATCAGGCTGTCTTAAGGTTTCAGCGGGACTGGCAAGATGCTCAGTGGGCCCAAGTGCTGTCAATCCTGGAGATCCACGTGGTAGAAGAACCAGCTCTTGAAAGCTGTCCTCTAACCTCCATGCATGCACCACAATATACCCCACGCCCCACCCACATCCCACACAGTTTTTTGAAAAGAAAACATACGGGGTAAGGAAAGAAAACAGATCTATAAAATGGAGCAGGCAGGTGTGGAGGCACATGCCTTTAATCCCAGCACTTGGGAGGCAGAGGTGAGCATATGTCTGTGAGTTCTAGGCCAGCCAGGACTACTACATAGCAGTGACAACAAAGTAAAATACAGGAGACAGCTCCTAGCCTGGGCGGAGGGTCCCGGGAGCATGACACTCAGAAAAGCCCAGCACTTAGGGGCTGGCACGTTTTCATCAGATCCCCTCATGATCTTGTTCTCTCTTTCTAGCAGGACCCCAACTCCTGACAACCAGGGAGCAGCCTCTGAGAGAGAACGGGAGCTCATATACACCATTTCTGGGCCGGGTTCATCCTCCGAGAGTTCACACACTGGACACCTTCCACTGGACTTGCCTCCTAGATATGAAGAAAAAGAAACTGCCCCAGCCACACCCTTGGCTGCACCTTCTGAGACATCCCCACCATGAGCCATGGACTCAAGCACAGTTTTATATATATCATGGATTGCTATTTTATTTAATTTGTTTTTTTTAATAAAAAATACAATAACATTTTCTGCATTCCCATTTTTCTGCTATAGCATCAGAAGGAAGTGGGCAGTGTTTCAGGTTAGACCCTACTGCCTACTGTCTGTGTTTCAGACCACAGGGGAGGTATAGCATGATCTTGCCAGGCACCACCAGAATTTGCCTGTTGAGACCTACAATGTTAGGAGCTGGTGGCCTTGTCTGTACTGGTGGATAAGGAATCAGAGGCTCTGAGAAACTGTGGATGCCTTCAAGGTCATAGGACTTCTAATGAAGAATCTCTCTCTCTCTCTCTCTCTCTCTCTCTCTCTCTCTCTCTCTCTGTGTGTGTGTGTGTGTGTGTGTGTGTGTTTACACCTCCTCCTCATCCCTTCCCTCTCCCCTTTTCCCACTTCCCATACCTTCTCCCTGCTTTAGTAGCCTCAAGGCCTCAGAGCACACTGAAGCCTCTGAATAAACCAGCATGTGATTTCCTTGGAGGCTCTGTTCTGCCTTATTTTTGAGACAGGATTTTGCTATATTGCCCAGGCTAGCTTTGAACTTTTGAACTTGTGCTCCTCATGCCTCAGCCTTCAGAGTTCTGGGATTATAGGCCATCATGCCTCCTGTTCGCTCTGCCTCTCTCTCTCTCTCTCTCTCTCTCTCTCTCTCTCTCTCTCTCTCTCTCTCTCTCTCTCTCTCTCTCTGTGTGTGTGTGTGTGTGTGTGTGCCTTCTCTATAAACTACAAACTCTGCAAGCCTTGGTGTGATCTAGCAGTCCAGCGTCTGAGGACCAAGGGCAGGGGTATGGGCCTGGGCAGTTTGTCTGCCTTACCGACTGGTCACCTGTGAATTTCCAGTGTGATAAATCAGGGTGGCTTTTTGGGCCAGAAGTTGTAATCTGTTTTTAAATTGGACATTTATTGCACTGAACTGCTCTTAAAAGTCTGTGTTTTTTTCCTCTTGTAAAGTTAATTATTCACATTTTAAAATTAGAACAAAGCATACATTGTCATGCCTTCCTTCTGTAGTGATTTGTTTAGAATGGCCAAGCTGAGGCTTCTAGGCAGAATCACTCCAGTTACAAGTCTTCCAATTATAACCCAGCGCCTGTTTAATGGCCCAGAGTTGGATTTTGTGACTGAGGGCTTTGCTTTTATGTGGTTGTAAAACTGAGCAAACGGTTAGGGATGGTCAGGAGTAAGGCTGACCTTGTGGTCATGGAGGTCTCTTCTAATCCATCAGCTCTGTGGTCTTCAGTAGCTGGAGGAGTGAAGCCAGAGGCTATGGCTTCCCAACAGAGGCCTGGCCTTGTGTGAGCATGCTGCTGCAGAACTTGGATGGCAGGAGGGAGAGTTGAGCTGCACCATGTCATAAATACATGGACAAGTGGCTAAGGTGCCTATTTAACGTATTAAAGTGGACCTGGCTGCCAGGTTCTCCCAGCATCCCAGTCCCTACCAATTACAGTGATGGCTGGCATATCCCACCCTCTACCCTGAATTTTCCTGTCCAGGGGCTGGGTGCTCGCCAGAGGCCCTTCCCTACATAATCCTACCATTTTGGTTATGTACCCTTTGGTCTACCCTTTACCCTCCTGGCTCTTATTTCCTCAACTCCAGACTCCATAGCTCAGCCTCATCTTTATCTGGACTTTCCCCAGTGTCCCTGCCTTTGTGTTCTTCCTTTTATCCACAATAAGCCTTTGTATCCTCCATACTTAGGAATAGCCACGTTCTCCCTGTTTTATTTCTGTTTTTCATTCATCAGAAGGATACATCTTTGTTTGTCAGGGTAGGTGAAGGACACATCTGTGTCAGAGTCTCAGTGGGTACCTCTTAGAGCATACTCAGGGCTTTAATTTTTATTTTGTAGTGCAAAATAAACCATCTTGTGATGATGATGATGATGATGATGATGATGATGATGATGATGAGTATGGTGATGGTGATGGTGGTGGTGGTGGTGGTGGTGATGGTGATGATTTATTTCTGGTGCTATGGATTAAACCCTGTGCCTGGTGTATGGTATGCAAGTGCTTTAGCAATGAACCACATGCCCAGCCTAAGTGAGCCATTTTAAAGTGAAAACTCATTAGCATTTAGTCCCACACTCCAATCACTACATCCTTCCCTGCAACAAAGGCCCATGCTCACGAAGCAATCATTCCCTATTTTCCCCTTCCATAACCTCACTCCCAGCTCCTCACAACTCCCTATCTGCTTTCTGCCACTCTGGATTTACCAGCTTTGGATATTTCATATAAGTGGGATCATACAATACAACCTTTTATGCTGGATGTCTTTTGTTTTCTACAGTTCAAGGGTCATCCATGTAGTAGCATATATCACAACTTCATTCCTTTTTTATGGTCAAGAAATATTTCACTGTATGGATATACCACAGTATATTTACCCATTTATCCACTGACATACCACTTTACCCTACTAAGAGTAAGGTATGAGAATTCGAGGTTTTCTATATCCTCACCAACACTTATTTTTCTTTTCTTCTTCTTTTTTTAAATAGACTGCAACTTTTTCCAACATGAGTGTTGTGGTGAGTTTTGTCTGCACCGCTTTGTGCTCCTGGCTGGTTGTCCCCACATACTTGCCCAGGAGCTGGCTGGGACACACACACACACACACACACACACACACACACACACACACACACACCAGTTAATTTTAAAATACCTTGGCTACCTCAAAGGCTGGGCACTCCTAAACCTTCCCCTGTCACCCCAGGTCCAGTGGCCACTTCTCCCCAAACTCACACGTCTGGTTGGCTTTATCTGCTGCCTCTACTACAGCCCCTTCTTCTTCCCGAGTCTCCCAATATTCCCTGAATTTTATGCTCAAAACTCTCAGTGTCCTGCCCTGTGCCCAGCTGTTGGCTGCTGACATCTTTATTGATAGATCAAAAACCAACTGGGGACCAGGACCTTCAGCGTCTGAACATGCAGATTCAAAGCATTACAGTAGTAACACATGACATACAGTAGTATTTCACTGTAGGTTTGATTTGCATTTCCCTAATGACTAACGATGTTGAGTCCTGTGATGGCTGATTTCAGTTGTCAACTTGGCAGGATCTGGAGTCACCTGGGAAGGGAGTCTCAATAGAGGATTTTCTAGCTTAGCTTGGCCTGTGGGCATGTCTGTGAGGGATTGTCTCAACTGGGTCAGTCGAGGTTAGAAAACTCACCCTAAATCTGGATAGTATCAGTTCCTGGGCTGGGCTGTGACTGGAATGAAAAGGAAAGTGAGCTGAGCACAGACATGCACGGCTCTGTGCTTCTGGCTATGACCAGCAGTAGCTGCCTCCTGCTGTGGTGAGCAGACCTGTAAGTCAAGTACACCTTTTCTCCCTAAATCACTTTTGTGAGAATATTTTACCACAGGAGAAGAAAACACAACGGTAATTGATATTGAGAAGTGAGGTTGCTGCTACAAGGAACCTGAACAGGGGTGGTTCTTAACATTTTGGCCAAGAATACGGCTTCATTTTGCTGCTGTCCTAAGAACTTGAATAAAGATGAATTTAAAGATGATGGATTGATTTGCCTGGACATTGCAAAGCAGGATGGTGAGGAAGAAGCAGCTGTAACTGAGAAATCAGCACCATCATAGAAGAGTCTCCTGGACTGCCCTCGGAGAACGGAAAGTGTCCTGAGGGCGAAGTCGCACCTTCAAGGCTCCACCCCAAGCTGGTGGCAGAACTTGACACCATGGTCCATGTGCTGCTTTTCTGGAGGTGTGGAAGATACAGGCTTGAGGGGCTCAGGTAGTCTTGCTCCACAGTTTCAGAGTGCAACTAAGCCAGGCAATGTGTGGTGGGGTACAAATACCTGCAAAGAGGCCCCAGGAGGCCATAGTGTGAAGCTGTGTGGTGCAGCCTGGGTGCAGGTAGAGATTCCAGGATGTTGGAGGTGCCAGTGGCATGGGACATCTGCCAAAGAGCCCAAGAGAGGCTGCATGCTGTAGGTCACAGAACTGGAGAACTGGGGTGTACTAGGGCCATTTTAGAGCTAGAATGAGTCTGTCAAAAGGGATAAGTACTTTTCTATGTATACTTGATTTTGAACACTAAGCATTGCTAGCCACACAAGCTCACTCTGTTCTTTGGTTTGCCTTCCAAACTCTGGCAAGAGTTTACTTCAGTAAGTCATGGGTTAATGGCATTAGGAGGTAGAGACTGGGGCTGGCAAGATGGATCAGTGGGTAAAGGGGGCTTGCCGCTGGGTTAGGACCTGAATTCAACCCCCTGATCTGCATGGTAGGGGTAGAAAGCCAGCTGCTAAGGGACTTCCACTCATAGCAGGAAAGAATATGTGCAAACCCACCAATAAATAAATAAACAAATCAATAAACAAATTAATTAATTATTTGGGGTGGTGAGAGGGATGGGAAGCGCTATGGTGGCCTCTTGATGTCCCCCTGTGGGTGTGACCTAGTTGTGTGGGTGTTGCACAGTGGGCTCAGGCCCTGGGGGGCCTCTCTCTTCTGAGGGGAACCATCATAATTATATATGTGTGTGCAATTTATATATTTATTTCAGAGTAAAAACTTATTCTAACTTCAAAATGTGTGGAGGAGCAGGCCATGAAGGTAGACCCCTATGACTGGATTTTAGTGGCTCTTTAAGAGGGACACAGATCAGACCCAGACACACAGAGAAAAACATAGGCAACCCCTGTTGTGATGAAATCAGCAACAGCCCTCACTAGAGCTTGTGCTATGCTTAGTCTCCCAGACTGTGAACGAAATACACTTCATTTCCTTTAAGGTAGTCTGCCTCTGGCATTTTGTTATATAATGAAAACTGACTAACATACAGATCTTACTCCATACTCGGGGTTTATGATGCTGGGTGGTCACATTATAAAAAAAATTACAAGGTCTGAAAATTCAGGTGGGGTGACCCTCTCATGGTGGAAAGTGCCACCATGCTGTATCTGTAGAAACCTCTTGTGAAGTCCTTGACTTTCCCTGGGACTGCTAAAGTGGACCCCAGGCAACCAAGTCTGCTAAAGTTAAAATAAATTCTAGGTAGGAATTCTTTTTGGTATTTCAACAACTGAGTGAGGAAGAAAGGGAGAAGCCAGGGGAAGCAGGAGCTCGGAGGGTGAGATTCATAGCCAGACAAGTGCATGCTTAATCTCTATCTCAGCGTTTGGGGTGGTGAGAGGGGCAGGAAGTGCTATGGTGGCCCCTTGATGTCCCCCTGTAGGTGTGACCTAGCTGTGTGGGTGTTACACAGGGGGCTCAGGCCCTGGGGGCCTGTCTCTTCTGAGGGGACTGTCATTTTGGGTAGACCTCAGAAAGGGAGAACAGGAGACAGAGCTCTCTCAGGACTAAAGCAGAAACAGCCTGCACATTGTGTCCCCAGCTTCCAGGAGGGCAAGAGCCACCTAGAACAGCTGCTAAATATGTACAATCCCTCCATCCAGTGAGTGCAAGCCATGTTCATCAGTGGAGAAAGGCTGGAGACGGAGCTTCTTAGAAAGAGCAGAGACAACAAACATCTGGAGAATCTCCTCCTGCCTTCCCTCACTTCCGGAGTCCTGCTTACATTTCCAGCTGGTACTGAGGAACCTTGAGGGGAGGTCTGTGGGGTCAGAGTGGCACCCATCGTTGTTGCGGGCGTCCCGCTATCTCCTTGATCCAGCCTAGGTAGAACATCCTGGGCTCCTCTACTATGGAAGATGGGGTTTCGTCTTTCTGTGTCTCTTATGAGGCCAAGAGCTGGTCCAGTGGGCTTGTCAAGGCTGAGATGGAGGGCACCACTGGATTAAAATGAAACCAGCTTGAGGTTGCTCAAGTGGGACTCAGCATGGAAAGGTCCCAGGCGAAGTTTCTTCCGGCCTGTCCCTGCCAGCCCCTGGTGAATCAGGTAGATGAGTTTTCCCAAGGAGCTGGGCTGGGTTTTGCTAGCTACACCCTGATTCTGGGCCTCCCATACAGCGGCAGTGAGCAGGGTGAAGTCATGAAGCACACTGTGGAGGCGGTGGGCAGGAAGAGGTGAGCTGTAGGCTGACTCGGGAACCATGCATGGTTGCCTAGAAGCCCTCCTGGGATTGATCTTGCATACCTGGCATTCCTGGAGTATCAAGCATGCTGCTACCAGCCCAGTCCCCTGGGAGGAGCAATGTGGAGGAGGAGAATAGAGGAAGGATGAAGCTTTCCCTAATTAGGAATACACGCAATGCAATGTGCACTCTCTCTCTTTCTGTGTGTGTCAGAGAGAGAGAGAGAGAGAGAGAGAGAGAGAGAGAGAGAGAGAGAGAGAGAGAGAGAGAGAGAGAGAGAGAGAGAGAGAGAGAGAGAGAGAGAGAGAGAGAGAGAGAGAGAGAGAGAGAGGAGAGAGAGATTGATTTTCTGGCTAGATGCAGCTTGTGTGGTTTGGCATTCTACTGTGGTCTTCAGCCCACACCAGAACACCTCCCCTAGCTGAGGTGGGGCTACCCACAGCATGTGGTGTGGGAGTGTTAGTGTGACCCCTAGGATAAAGGTGACAGACAAAAAACTGATCTGAGCGATAAGTACTGGGCTGTGGGAGGCTTAGAAATCCATGATGGGTGGATGAGCTCCCTCAGCTGCCCTGTGCCAGGCCTGGACAGTTCCTTAAAGGTCTTTGAATTTATCACTGAGTCCTGCCTACTGGCATCGGCTAAATCAAGTAGCATATCTGGGGTTTTCACCAAGGGGGAGGCACCTCTTTTCTGGAGAAGCAGATGAGGGACCAGAGAGGTGTCCAGGGTCTTCCAAGGCCAGACTGTGCTTGGCTGATTCTTTCTCAAACTTAGCATCTTTCTATACCTTCAGACCTTGCCCAGACAGTAGTGCTTTCCCTCAGGAGCTGCTGTGGTGCAGGCCCAAGGTTGCTAAGTCACCTAGCAGAGTCCGTTTCTTAGGCCTGAGGTCTCCTTTCCTCCTTTGAGTCTGAGGACAGTAGAGTTGCAGGGATCAACCTGCTGCAGTGATGGCTTTTGCAGTCCAGGGATTCTGACCCAGGCAGCCTCCTCCCGTGGCGTGAACACACTGCTCTGAGGTCCAGCCTGCTTCCATGGCATGGGCACGCTGCTCTGAGGTGCTACAAAGCCTTTTTGTGAGCCCTGTGCATTTCCTTCCTGTGCTGAGATGCCCAGGCACGTAGTATTGATCCCGGATCCCAGCACAAGCTTCTTGCCTAACTCAGAGGCCAGGTCCTCACCGTTATGTAAATTGTAAGTTTGTGTGAGCAGACAACCACACCTCTCCCATCAGGCATCTGTCTGTCTGTGCACAACAACGTTTGGTTCTGGAAAGGAACAAGTATTACAGCTCATATTTGTAAAAGGCTCTCTCATCTCTTTCCAGAGTAGGTTACTGACTTTAGAAAACTTTCTGGAATCCTGTACAGCCTGGACAGAACTAGAACAGTATGAGGATTGATGTGAACGTCATGGCCTCAAAGGCAGGTTTCAGCTCCAGTGGGAGGCCTTAAGACAAGCCTGCCTGGGACACCTTTGCTACTGAGCAGGCCTTTTGGGGTCCCTGGCCTGGGAAGAGAGCTCGATATACTAGTAACACCCTTTGGAAATGTCTTGAGCATCCACTGCTGGTGGGAAGAACCAGGAGCCAGAGTCCACAATGACCCCAGTGTGTGGCCCTTCCTGCAGGGCAGAAGGGATGGCCTGTGGCTATGGAAGACTGTGTGAGATGGAAAAACCTTCTGGAAAGCAGTAGTTAGCTGAGAGATGTTCAGTGACAGATAGTCAAAGACAGGGCTTCACAAGGCTCCCTGCCAGGCTGCCTATAGAGCCTGACTATAGCAGGGAAGGTTGGTGGGTGGAGTCCTCCCCTTCTCTGGGGTTACTCTGCGCTTTGTGGGGACTGGCTAGCAGCAAGGATGAGGAGGAAAGTATGTTTAGCTTTCAACATTTTCCCCTAAAAATAATTTTGAGAGGCTTCTTTGTGTTGTTGTTGTTGTTATTTAACACATATATGTTTGCGATATTTCAGGTTTCAATGATATTTATCCATTCTCTTATTCTGGGACCTTTAGGTTGCTGTCTGTAAATAAACAGTAGGAAGCATGGGGAGCAGCGTGAGTTCCCCAGCCTGGCCATCTTGTATAGCCGATTCTTTGCATGTGGGAGGTCAAGCTGCCTGTCTTCCTAGTCTGACCTTCTCACACAGAATTGTTCTTGATGTAGCACATTGACAAACACAGACGACATTGAAGGGAGACCAGCAAAGCTCCCTTAGTTGTTGGGTTCCTCCCACCAAACACAAAGGCTCATGAAGCCACAGAAGGATCAGGATCATCAGGGACAGTTGCCATGATCTTCCCTGTGGAGGTCAACATCATGAAGGAAAAGGTGGGATGGAGAGGGAGGTGCCGCAGGCTCCTGCGACTCCTCAGAGAGTCTTCATCTGTTGTACATGGCAGTAGATCTAAGATGGCTTCTGGGGCACAGGTGAGACAGCAAAAAGGAACCGAGGTCAGGGTGGTGGCTGCTTCCTCCATCCTCACAGGAGTCCTAACAGGTGACAATGTCCCCCATCCCTCTACTCCTTCTGAGTAATCTCATCTGTCAGGGCTTTCATGGGGCACAGTGATGGTGTGGTGAGATATGATTGGCTGGGGATTTAGGGGCTTGGGATTGGCTCAGACACTGAATATAAGCTCTGAGCAATAAATGCACTAAATATAATGCACTGAGCAATAAAGTCAGATCTGCACCCTGATGCTGGTCTCCAGAGTCTGATTCCCAGGATTCCTCACCTGACTCCATGGCCTTTCACCCCCATTCTTGGTCCTAGTCTCACAATCCTTGACAAATAGGTGTGATTCTCCCTTCTCAGTTATCTACGGGAAGGGCCCAACAGCCATGGGCTGAGACTAGAAGCCAAAATAAACCTTTTCACTTCTCAGGTTGATTGGCTCTGGTTTTGTGTCATAGTCACTACAAGCTAACACAATCTTCCTTCCTTCCTTCCTTCCTTCCTTCCTTCCTTCCTTCCTTCCTTCCTTCCTTCTTTCCTTCCTTCCTTCCTTCCTTCCTTCCTTCCTTCCTTCCTTTCTTAAAAATTTATTCATTTATTATATGTGAGTACACTGTAGCTGTCTTCAGACACTCCAGGAGAGGGTGTCAGATCTCATTACAGATGGTTGTGAGCCACCATGTGGTTGCTGGGATTTGAACTCAGGACCTTCTAAAGAGCAGTCAGTGCTCTTAACCTCTGAGCCATCTCTTCAGCCCACACAGTCTTTCTTTCTACCTCAGTATCTCCTAATGTTTCTGTTTCTCAGGAGAACTGAGAACTACTTTAATATTGAATCATTAGAGATTAGCTGGTAGCATAATTTTTTATTCTCCAATATGTTTGTCTCATAAAAGCAAGGATATTCTTTTAAAAAGACAATGGCACAAGTATTGTACTCAAGGAACTGAACATTGACTCAGTATTGCTATCTAGTATGTAGTCTATACTAAAACCAAATTTATTTTTGCCTTAAAATTACATTTTAGTTATGTTTGCGAGTGTATGTGAGCATATGTGTGTGTGTGCACATATGCTTGTGCCACAGCATGTGTGTAGATGTCAGAAGACAACATGTGGTAGTTGGTTCCCTCCTTCTATCATGAGTCTCAGGGGTGGAACTCTGGTTGCCAGCCTTGGAAGCAAGCATCTTTACCCATGGAACCATCCCACTGGCCCAGAAATCACTTTTTTAAAAAAAGAAGTCAGCTTTTTTTTTTTTTATTAATGGACTGACCAGTGCTCTATTGTCTTATATTCTCATCTATGTGTAGTGTTATTTAATTTGGTATACGGTTTCCAGTGTTCCTGGAAACTGGAAGTTAGAACTTGAAAAGAATGTAGTTAAACAAACAAGATCACCTCAGAGGGATTGTTATGGTTACATACTTCATCACCTTCACAGGTGGATCACCTTAGGCATCAAACATTTGAATCCTAAGGTGGTGGTGGAGAAATACTTTGGGACAGGGCAAAATCTGTAGTTGCCCAGCAAGGCTTTACCCAATGGCCCCATCTGTAGCCTCATTTGGTAGTTTCATGACAAAAGTTCAGCCAGAGGTAAGACTCAACTACCCCCCAACCCAAAGGCAAGATAAAAGATACATTCCTTACTTCCAGTGATGAATTTGAGGTGTATTGGGGTGTGAAGGTTACCAAAGCAGGATATCCCCCATACAAGACTTGCTTAAACAACAGAAATTCATTTTTTTTCTTATGATTCTGAAGGTTCTGAGTCCAAAGGCCATGGCTGGTAGGGCTGGTGTCCTGGGAAAATTCCTCATGGCTGTGGGAGCTGGCATCTCATGGTGTCCTTACATGGCCTTTCTCCATGATCACACTCCTGATACTTGCTTCCTCCTCTGGGAAGTTCTCATGACCTGTAGCATTACAGCCTCACCCTTACAACCTCATCTCTCCATCATAGTCTCTTCCAAGGCCCCCCCAACCCCAGCCATACAGAGGTTAAGGTCCCAACCTGTGAATTCTACTGGGACACAATCGACTCCATCGCACAAATGAAAGAGTTTGTGTGCACGTTTCTTTAAGAGCAAATGAGACCCTCATCACCTCTCTGTGTCTCTTATCAACTTATGAATCTTATTTTTAATTGATTCAATGCTTAATTTATGTTCAAATAGTTCCAGATTTGGGCAATCCTTTGAGATGTTTGTATGTCTCTATAGCATCTCTGAGAGCTCCCTGGCTTTTTGGTACCTGCTACCCACACTGCACCCTGTGCCTCCCCCACCCCAGAGCCAGAGGCTGACATCTCCTCAGTGCTGGGCTATGATCTGGAGACATACAGACCCCTCCTGTGCTCAGCAGGTCAATAGAACCAGGGCTTCCTGTGAACACAGCTGGTGTTAACGTTCTCAATTTAGATTTAAGGCAGAGCTCTTTCTCATTCACTTTGGCTTTGTATGTATAGATTTTCTCTTACCCTTAAAACTTTTGTTTTGTTTTTAGGTTTGCTTATTTTCTTTTATGTGTATTGTGATGGTTTGTATGTTTGGCTCAGGTAGTGACACTATTAGGAGGTGTGGCCTTGTTGGAGTAGGTGTGTCACTGTGGGTGTGGGATTTAAGACCCTTATCTTAGCTGTCTGGAAACCAATCTTCTCCTAGCAGCCTTCAGAGGAATATGTAGAACTTTCAGCTCCCCCAGCACCATGCCTGCCTGGATGCTGCCATGCTCCCACCTTGGTGTTAATAGACTGAAGCTCTGAATCTGTAAGCCAGCCCCAACTAAATGTCCTTTGTAAGACTTGCCTTGGTCATGGGGTCTGTTCACAGCAGTAAAACCCTAACTAAGACAGGAAGGAACATTTTGCCTGCATGTGGATACCTAGTCCCCGTAGAAGTCAGAATAGGGTATTACATCTCCTGAACTGGAGTTATGGATGGTCATGAGTCACTCTGAGTGCTCGGAACCAAACTTGGGTCCTCTGCAAAAACAACAGGTGTTCTTGACCACTAAATCATTTTTCTAGCCCAACTCTCAATTTTTACCCCAAAAAGTATCATCTAAGATGCCTGTGCTGGTTTGAATATGCTTGGCCCATAGGAGGTGGCACTATTAGGAGGTGTGGTCTTGTTGGAGGGAGTGTGCCACTTTGGGGGTAGGCTTTGAGAGCCTCCTCCTGGCTGTCTGTGGAAGACAGTCTGTAGTGGGAATTGGTTATACCGCTTGGCTCCTGGGGGTGGTGTTTCTTTATAAGAAGTAGTGCCGACTTCTTTATAGCTTCAGTTTTTGTCAGTGTTACAATCAAGAAGCCACAGTTCAAGAGGTTTTAATATATAATTCTCTGTCATGAGACTAAGTATTTTCTTTTTTAGTGTTAAAAGCTGTTTGACTCTTCTATGAACTACTTGTTAGTTGACTCACAAGTTATTTATATATTATATATTGGTTATTTACTAAGTAAGAGCTTAATTTTTTGTTTTGTTTTGTTTTTCAAGACAGGGTTTCTCTGGAACTTGATTTGTAGAGCATACTGGTCTCAGACTTAAAGAGATCCCTCTGCCTCTGCCTTTCTTCCTCTGCCTCTTCCTCTTCCTCTTCCTCTGCCTCTGCTATGTATCACCACTGGCTGGCAAGCAAAGCCACTCTAATGTATATCTGGTAGCCATATAGATATCAAATGCCAATCAAAACCAATAGGGAGATATAGAACCCTCCTCTTAAAGTGTGTCTAGCAGAAAGTACTAGTGAGCTCCTAATTTTTAACTTTTCTCCACAGGTCTTATTGAATCAACTGGAGCATTCCGGCAGCATCTCACCATGTTAGTGTTTTTAGAATCTTGGCCAGTCCTCTGGTTTCATTGGAACATGGTGTTAATAAAAAAAAGATTGCAGTTTGCAAAGCCACATGTGCTGTTGGCTACACAGGGAAGGCAAGTAGTGGGGGCCCCCCAGCTGCCTCACATTCATACAGAAGTCTCAAAAGAATACTCTGTGGGGAGGGACGGGCTGTGGCGTCATCTCCAAATGTTGTCTGCCCAGGGGGTGGGTGTCCTAGGTTGTGGCTCTTCGGGAGCCCAATACTAAGTTTTGCATGGGAATTTCTCTATGAGGTCAGCAGCCATCAGCAAGACACATGTGCCAAGCAGGAAATGGAGCAGACCTTAGCTTTATGCTCATCTCAAGCCAGATGCAGCAAATGGAGGGAGGTGAGCCTCCTCATGTGATCCCAGCCACAGCCCTAACAGGGTGCAAAGTCCTGTTAGCTATCTACTGTTGCGTGAAAGTTGCTCCCCAAAGGAGGGCTTAGGGAAGTAGACTCTGTTATCTCTCGAATTACAGGAATTCATGACCTGCTTGGCAAGTGGTTATGAGGGTGATCAGGGTGTGAGAGATGTCAGCCAAGACTGTGGTTGTCCAATGTATGAGTAAAGCCAGAGACCTACTTTCAAGATAGTCTCTGTTTTGACTCAATGAGTTCCTCTGTAATTTCCCTTGTTGGGTTTTAATCCACGATGTGATGATGTTTGGATCAAAATATCATCTTTGAAAGAGATTAGTCATGAGGGTGGAGAACTCTCTCACCTCTCCTATTATGCAAAAATATAAAGTCATCCACCTCTGATCCAGGAAGGGAGTCCTGACCAGATATTGAAGTTTCTGGTACTTTCATTGTGGTCTCCCTCGTCTTCAGAACTGGAGGAAAGCCAGCAGTCTGGGTGTATTTGTCATATCAGCCTGAAGGGACTCACATGGCTGACAAGTCGGTGCTGGCTGGTGGCAGGGCTCTCTCAGTTCCATTTCAGTCATTGTGGTATCTTCACAGGATGTCTGATTTCCTACAGAGTGAGACTTGAGTAAGCAAGCAAGGGGGGAATACTGCATTGCTTTTAAGGATTTAGTCTTATCATTCACCATCCCTTGTCTCTATGGTCTGTTAGAAGCAGATAAAATCCGGCTCATAGACAGGAGTTAACCTTATCTTTAGAAAGCCAATGTCACAAGGAATTTACAAACACATTTTTAAATTACTGCACACTCTGAGGGTATGGTGCTTTTCCTCTTGAAAGCAAAGGGCTTCCTGACTGCACCCCCCACCCCTTCACCCCCTCACCCCCCCCCCACCTGCTGAGGCATGTCTGGTAAACCTCACAGCACCTCAGAGGAGAAGCAGTCCCTGCTCAGGTAGCAGTCCTTCCCTTAGGATCTGACTTTCATTGTCTCTGTTTACAATGCCTCTCCTAACCACAGAGCTAGAGAACCTGTACATTGAAAAGTGATCCAGATACAATGAGCACCATGACTCTGTGTCACCCAACCATGTCCTGAGGATGTAACAGACCTTAGCATAGCTGACGCCATACTACAGGCAACATTCTGACCTTGAGACCCAGCACATAAGCCTCAACACCTGGAAAAACAAGGTCAAAGACCTGATCCATCCAGGACCTGGTCCCTAGTTCCAGGGAGTCTCTAGATGTACTATCCCTGCTTTTGGGGCTTCTGTAGCTCTGCTTCTTGGCAACTGAAGTGTCACATCCAGGATATGGTTTTGCATATGAAAGACCAAGGACTATAAGGCTCTGGGAGGCATGATTTGGACATGTTCCCCATGTAGTACTCAGTCTGCAATAAAGGCTTTCTTTTTAGGGTTGTCCAGGTGGTGGTCTTTAGTGGGCTTAACTTATTTCAGGGGCAACCTGGATCACATGACATGCTTCTTAAGTCACCAACATGCATAGCAAAGGTTAGAGCAGCGATATACTCAGTAAATGATGATGGAGAGGGGAAACGAACGGGTGACTCGTGCTTAGAGCTCAGTCAGATCAACTTGAGTGATATCCCTTCAAAAGTTGGTAGGCCTAGCTTACCAGAAATGCTTAATGCCTCAACACAGGGATTAAGCAACATATTACACACCATCTTGAGAATATAATTAATTTAATCCAGAACTGGGATGATTCAATGAGATTCCTGTCCTGGAGTCCTGAAATAGTCAGTCTGTAAGGCAAAAATGGGCAAGGGTACTGCCACATAGAAGGAGCTGTGAACTCTGGTTGGCAGGTCACTTGCTTGTCTATACAAATAGAGTTTTGATTATAAAGAGTCCTGCTCACAGGACTTGCTGGTGTCTGTGGCACCACTGAGCATTTGAGCCATGATGACTTAGGTGTGTGGTGACAGAGTCGATGTAGCTGGATATGCTGGTCAGGTAGTACTGTTCTCTAAAGGAACAGAAAAGGGATTTATTAGAGTGGTTTAAGTCGGCCGCCTTACCCGTCGAGTGGAAATAAGGAGGCAAACATGAGCCCTTCTCCATGCAGTTTAATCAGGAACCTTCATTTTTACTTCTCTAGCTAGCTTCTTTTATATTCTTCTATATCTTCTTCTTACATCTTACTAGTTACATCTTTCTACTTTCTTCTTACTTACTCCTATTCCCTACATCTTACTTACTCCTATTCTTACATACATTTTACTTCTATTCTTATTCTTACATCTTACTTCTATCCTTACATCTTACTTACATCTTACTTCTATCCTTACATCTTACTTCGATTCCCTACATACTTACTCCTAATTAATCATCTTACTTACTATTCCTACATCTTACTTCTATATCTCTACATACTTACTCCTATCTATACATACTTACTCACTATCACTATTCTCTATCCTTACATACTTACCCCTAATTCTGACATCTTACTTTCTAATAATCCAGCTCCCAGCCCTTGTGGGTTAAATACTTTCCCTGGTCCCAATCAGCATCAGCTACGTGGCAAAGCACAATAGGCTACGGGAAAATCATGCCAGCTTGCATCACAAACTGGAGGCACACAGCTTTTCCAACTAAGGGCTTGTTTATTACAATGCTCTCTGCTCTGGCTGGAGACCAGGTGTTCAATATATATATATATATACACACATATATATACATATACATATATACATATACATACATACATATATATGTATGTATGTATATATACATATGTACATATATATATATGGTGGCAGCTGCGGCTCCCACAGTTTACAGAATGTGGTCTGGGCAGCCCGATAGTGGCTGGCTCACACTGACAACTGTGGTCCATGAGGCTGGATGTCTCAGCAGTCGCAATCCAGCACTGAAGTTCTAGAGGATTCCTGGAGAGCGGCTGACTTCAGTCTACATCGGAATCCTGTAGACCCTAATACCAGTGAAGGAATGTCGCCCGCAACACAGTAGATGAACTTGCCGGGAGCGTGAGGGCAAACAGGCAAAGCAGTTTCCTTTTTCCTCGTCCTTTTATCTGCTCTGCCAACAGAGAGGACTGCCCTCATTTAGGGAGAGTCTCTCTACTTCAAATAATCTGATCAAGAAAATCCCTCACAGGAGTGTTCAGAGCTTCAGTTTTGATTCCAGATGCTGTCAGGTGATAACCAAATTCAGCTATGACACTGGGTGAAAGGTATTTACTATCTACCTTTTAAGAAGAAAGCTTGATGCCAGGCATGGTGGTGTGTAAGGTGTAGTTTTGGTTTTGATGCTCTGATCAAGGAATCTGTGTGCGAACGCTGAAGGTCCTGGCCCCAATTGGTTCTTGATCGATCCTTAAAGATGCTGGGAGCCAATGGCTGTGAGGAAGAGGTGGAACTTCCAGGTTCGCATAGGCCGGCTAGCAGACTGAAAGGGAAGAGAGAATTTGCTATGCTTTGGAGAGAGATCTCTCGTGGAGTGTGCTCTTCCCCAGCCTTGAGTAGGCTAAACAAACCAAAGACAGTTTTCCACCTAGCCTGGCCTCGCCACATTAGCAGTTTCCTTACAGGAGCTTGGAGGAGTTGACTGCCTGCTGAGCTTGCTTTGCAACTCAATCCAGCTGAAACAAAGGATGGGTCTGTGGGCTCACTCTATAAAGACACAGTGTTGAAAATTGAACTTTGAGCTTGATCAGAAACGTTCGTTGTCTTGATTTCATCTTTCCCTTGCACCTGTCCTTTTTCATTTCCAGCCCCTTTTTCAGGTAACCCAGTTAATCCATGGCTACTGGACAGCTACAGATGCCCGAAAGAGGGGACTGAAAACGGGGATGGGCTGGGGGGTGAGGAGAGACCCATTGAGAAACTCTGTCTTGAGTGGAGCCCCACAGAAAACGGTAAGAAAACAGTATCCTGCACGGTGGTAAGCAACGAACCGCATTAATGCTAGCGCTAGTTATAAAGGCTATTGTTGCAGGAGGTGCATTTAGGATACAGCTGGGTTGAATAAGTGTCGATCCAACGCTAAATTCACCTAGGGGTGCCAGCGCAATTGGGACAGGGGAATTCTATGTAGGCATTTGTCTGCAGCCAAGAGCTGCATCAGGTGAGAGGAGCAGGGTTTTAAAACACCACCACCACCACCACCACCACCACCACCCACATTGGAAAGCTGTAGAGCATGGTTTCAAATATATAACAATCTCAGAAATTCTAATAAAATCCTACTAAAGCCAGGAGGTCAGTTTGCTCCTGTTATTCATTGTCATCCAGCTAAGTAGCATTGCTGTGGAAGGCTGTGGAAACTTTGGGGAGTAGTCTTGCTTAAGGAAGTGAGACTCTGCAGATAGCACAGGCTTTGAGGGTTGGACCCTGGCTCCCAGTCTCACCTAAGTTACTGTCTGGAGGGTTGGCCTTCCAAGATGTGAGCAGACAGTGCTCTTAAGTCCTCAAGGCAGAGCTCCAGGGTACTCCCTACTGCCTTCTCTTTTCTTCCCTCATGGCCTGTATCTCAACAAACTGTGAGCCTTAACAAATCATTCCCTCCTTGCATTGCTTCTTGACATGCATTTGGTCACAGCAAGAACTAAATTAACTAATACATGCTCCTCAAAGACTCATGTGCTGGAGCTTGGTCCCCCGTGTAATAGTGAGTGAATGGGAGGTGATTAGGTCATTGGGCTATAACCATTGCAACAGATTGGTAACTATTTGCTAAAGTGGGTTAAGGAGCCTTTGCAACCCAAATAGTCACTTTCAGAGCAGACTGAGTTTGGTGTTCTCAGCTTGCTTTCATCATGTGACCTTTCTCTCTGTCTCTCTGTCTCTCTCTGTCTCTGTCTCTCTGTCTCTGTCTCTGTCTCTCTCTTCATCTCATGTGCTCTTGCCATATGATGTCATCTGCCATAAGTCCCTAATCAGAAACCAATGCCAGTATCTCTAGGATTGTCAGCTAAGTAAACCTTTGCTCTAAGAAGTATTTAACACCAGGTGCTTTATTCTAGTAGCAGAAAAATAAAAATAAAAAATAAAATAAAAAAAAATAAGCAAGTGAACTCAAAGGAGATACAGATTATAAAACTGATACATATAAATCAAGTGTTTATCGTCTAGCTGTTGGTACATATGATTGCAACATGAAATAAATAAAAATATTGTTTGTAATATTAAAGATTAACATGTTAAGCACATATATATATTCTTTTTATCAATTTAAAAAGACTTTATTTTTAATTATGTATATATGTGTGTGTCTGTGTATAGGTGTGTGCATGTGTGTGTATGTGCCCACAGAGGCTAGAATCATCTTATGCCCTTGGAACTGGAGTTACAAACAGTTGTGAGCCACCTGACCTGGGTGCTGTGAACCAAATTTGGGCCATCTGGAAGAGCAGTCTATGCTTTTAACTACTGAGTCATCTCTCCAGCCCTTCCTTTAAAAAAAAATAATTGTTAATTAGCATTTAAAGTAATAGATTTCACTATGACATTTTCATCTATCCTTATAGGTAAATACATATGTTAAACACAGGCTGGATCTTGCTACAGAGATCGGGCTGATGTCCTCAGAGAGCTCTCCCTGCCCTTGACTTTCAGTGCTGGGATTAAAAGCATGCACACATCATACTTTGTCTTTATTCACACCTCTACCCTACTCACACTTTTCCTTGTTCCCTTTCCTAAATGGACCTGCTCTTGTGTGTGTGTGTGTGTGTATGTGGGTGTGTTCTTTAACCTGTACCATACACTTATATAACCCAAAAATCTTCCAAATTTCTACTCAAGAAAAATGCAAAGATAGATTTACAGGAAGTATTTTGCAGTAAAGACTTTCCCTAGCAGCTGTAGTCATCATAGCCTAAACTAGAAAACAATCCAAATATCCATCATGGTGACAGAGAGACAAGTCATGGAATCTCTGTACGATGGAATACTGAACTACTGGCATGCAGTAATATGTTTGAATCATTGAAATATGCTGAGAGACAAAAGTAAGACCTAAAAGAAGGTCCCTGTGGCCATGGGTTCAGCCCGTGGCCATGGGTACAGCCCGTGGCCATGGGTACAGCCCGTGGCCATGGGTACAGCCCATGGCCAGTGGTACAGCTCGGTTGGTAGAGTGCTTACCCAACATATAGTAAGCCTTGGCTATCCAGCTTCTGGAGGTTAGAGACAGGAGGACCAGAAGTTCAAGGTCATCTCTGACTACTAGCAAATTGGAGACCAGTCTGGGTTTCAATAGGTCCCCCTCCCATTTTAAGTATAGCTTATACTCTTGTACTAATGAAGCTTCTGAGCTGGCAAAGCAATCTAAGGACATCAAAATCAGTGTTTGCCCAAGGTGGGAGCTGTGGGAAGAGAGGAAGTAGGGGGTTATAAAAGGAAAATGAGTGACTTTTCCTATATTTTAGTGAAGGTGGTAGCAATAAAGATAATAAGAGAATTTTAAATTCACTGAACCATACACTTGAAATTTACTACCTTATACTGAACACTGACTTTACTTAATTAAAAAATCTTAATAGACCAAAGGAAAATAGCCAAATGCAATGTGTGGTCCCCAGTTGATGTTGTTTTGGTACAAACAAAGCAATGATACATATCCAGGGTGCTTGGGAATTATTTTAAAGATTTACTTCACTACTTTTTTTTTTTTAAGATTTATTTTATTTATTATATGTAAGTACACTATAGCTGTCTTCAGACATACCAGAAGAGGGCATCAGATCTCATTACGGATGGCTGTGAGCCACCATGTGGTTGCTGGGAATTGAACTCAGGACCTCTGGAAGAGCAGTCAGTGCTCTTAACTGCTGAGCCATCTCTCCAGCCCCTACTTCATTACTTTTAAACTATGCATCTATGAGTATTTTCACTTAAGTGCCTGTGCCCTAGGGTTAGGAGAGAGTTCTGGAGTTACAGATGGTTCTGAGCTGCCCAACTTGGATTCTGGTAACCAAACTCAGTTCTTTGTAAGAGTAGTATGTACTCTGTCTTAGTTACTGTTCTGTTGCTCTGAAGAGATGCCATGACTAAGGAAACTTATAAAACAAAGCATTTAATTTGGGGCTCACAGTTCCAGAAGGTGAGCCCATGACCATCATGGCAGAAACATGGCAGCAGGCAGGCAGGTATGGAGTAGAAGCTAAGAGCTTATATTCACCCCATCTGCAGGCCTGAGGTAAAGAAGGACAGATACTAACTTGGAATGACATGAGCTTTTAAACCTCAAAGCCCATCAACATATCTCCTCCAACAAGACTATACCTCCTAATCCTTCCTAAACAGTTCCACCAACTTCTGAACAAGCATTCAAACATGTAAGCCTAAGAAGCCATTCTCATTCAAACCACCACATTCTCTTAACTACTGAGTGCTCTCTCCAGTCCCAACGAGAATGTTTTTAATATGATATGGTTATTAAATAATATTACAGAGTGATTAGTGTAATGGCTATTCCTGGTTGTCAACTTGACTATATCTGAAGTGAACTACAAGCCAGAATTAGAAGGCTCACCTGGCCCTAATCTGGAGGCTGAGAGATACAAGTTTCCGACCTGAATCTTGGCATGGAGATCTTGAGGCATTGTGGCTATGAATCCTAGAAGATTAAGATAGAAAGATCTATGAGCTCAAGATCATCTGGGATTAAAGGTGTGGTGGCATAGTGGCTATGAATCCTAGAAGATTAAGATTGGAAGATCTACGAGTTCAAGCAAGGTCATCTGGGATTAAAGGTGTGGTAGCACACATCTTTAATCTGGCAACACCTTTTTCTGGAGACCTATATAAGGACATTGGAAGAAGGAAGGCTCACTCTGCTTCCCCTGCTTACCTTGTGGGACTGAGCAACTGCTAGATCCTTGGACTTCCATTCACAGCTGCTGCCGACCATTGTTAGGAGTTGGACTACAGACTGTAAGTCATCAATAAATTCCTTTACTACATAGAGACTACCATAAATTCTGTGACTCTAGATAACCCTCACTAATACAATTAGCAACCTTTATAAGTATGATAATGGTATTGGGTTAAATAAAAGCATCTCCCTTCTATTCTGGGTAGAGCCATCTTTAGGAATAAATAGTAAGATGTTTACAACCTACTTGGAAATGGTTTAGGACATAAAGTGATGCCATACCAAGAAAGTTGTGTGCACAAACACACTTGAAACTAGTGTGGTAAATACAATTGTTGAAGATGGTAGAGTATGAGTGTTTATTATACTTTCAATGTTTCTGTTTTTTTTTCAACATCTTCTCACAACTTCCCAAAATAAGAATAAGTGAGGGAAGAAAATGTTGAGGTGTTACTGCTCATCATTAGTGTACAAATTCACCCTCCAAAGATGACACTAAGGTGTAACTAAATTAAAATTTTCTTCAAATCCTCCTCATCACTATCCTCTTCCTCTTCTTGTTCTTCCTTGTTCTTATTCTTGTTCTTCTTGTTCTTGTTCTTCTTCTCCTCCTCCTCCACCACCTCCTCTTCTTCCTCTACCACATCCTCCACCTCCTCCTTTGTTCCTTCTCCTCCTCGTCGTCCTTTCCTCTTCACAGAATGGGAGGAATAAACCACAGAAGGAATATATGTATGTAGGTTGGACTGTGGTGAAGCACCTGGCTGGAATGTGCTTAACCTCCTGGCTTCCTTGGCTGATCCCCAGAGTATACAACATTTCTATCTTAAATGTTCTCCAAAGGCCATGTATTGAAGACATGCTCATCACCCTGTGGTACTTTTGGGAGGGGGTTGATGGAAACTTTAGTAGGTGAGGGTCAGTGGAAGGAAGTCGTTGGGGGTGTGCTTGGAAGGGATTTTGAGAACCTGGTTCTTCTCTCCCCCACCTCTTTTTCCTTCTCAGCTACCCATGAGTAGGCCACTTCTACCATGATTTTCAGTCACTTGAAGTTCTGCCTTGCCTCAGGACCAAAAGCAATACAAGCAAGCAACCATGACTGAAACTGACACAAACTAAATCTTTCACCTTTTAAGTTGGTTGTCCCGTGTATTTTGTCACAGTGATGGAAAGCTGACTTGTAGGCAGGCGCTTGGACGATGGCGTCCAATATGGCGCCAGTTTCCAATGCACCGTGGCGATAAATGGTTCCACTGCGCATGCGCCAAACCCC
>NW_022196914.1:59296997-59299486 GCF_008632895.1 Mastomys coucha | reverse complement strand
GGCTCGGGTGTATAAGCAGTGTTCGCTGGGCAGCCGGGGCCATTCCACAAAAGCAAGAAACCTGAAAGAGCTGTAACACCAAGAAATCTAAAAGAGCTGTAACACAAAGGAATTCCTGAGTAAACCACGTGAGAAGGAGCCTCGGTGTTCTGTCATCATTGCTGCTGGTCAGCAAAGCGTGGGACAAGTGGTGGCCCGGATGGGGAACTCGTGTCAAAGCGACCCGTAGGAGGTTCCAGAACTCTCGATGGACAGGGCGATCGATCGGTAAGTGCTCAGTAAAAGTTGAGCCGTCAGGAAAGCTCCCGGTTAGGGACTACAAAGTCTGCTTTTAGAGCAGATCGGTAAGTGCTCAGTAAAGTTGAGCCGTCAGGAAAGCTCAGGGTTAGGGACTATAAAGTCTGCTTTTAGAAGCAGCACATTGACAAGGGAAAGTGAAAGTACGGGGAGCGGAGGCCCACAGTTCCTTAGACTCAGACCTCTTCGGCTGAGGGACTGCGGTGCGGGTGAGTCTTTCTGAATAGACCAGAGATAGGGAGGGCATGCTTTTCCTTTTTTCACCAGTCAATCCCGTGGTCGTTGCGGTTATTATTCTTGTTGCCTTCTTCTTGGTCTGTGGTCTGTGTTTCTGCCTGTATTGCCATCGACTGGGACGTGAATGCATCTGCTGGGAGTAGATCGCGCAGCACCAAGACTGTAAGTTGGAAGCAGACACACATAAATCTGCCTGTCGCCCCATAGTCTTATAACATCCCCTTATAGATAAGTGAAAATATGGGAAATTCACCAATGTGTCCAGTAAGTGTTGCGCTGAGGGAACTGGTGTTTGCAAAGGGTCTAAAGTTTAAGGACAAGGTATTAAATCAGTTCTGCAAGAAGTGGACGCTGTAGCTCCTTGGTTTGCAGTGTCGGGTCATTTAACATTAGACAGTTGGGACAAATTGGGGAGGGATCTTGATAAAGCCTGGGGTGAGCGGAAGGTGAAGAGTGGGGTGCGTGGTCTCTGGAAGGTCGTTCAGTCTTGCTTAGAAAGTGACAAGTGCCAACAAGCTGTTAAGGTTGCAGAGGAGGTGTTAGAGCGAGTACAGGAACAAAGGTCAGTGCAGTCCCAGAAGAACCAAGACTCAGAGAAGGGGACAGAAGAGAAGAGGAAAAAGAAGGGTCGGCGGAAATTGTACCCGAATCTGGAAGATTTGCTCAGCCCCAGCTCAGGGTCCTCGAGTAGTGGGGAAGAGGACTCAGAGGTCTTAAGAGTTACAGAAGGCCATGGAAGAGCTGCCTTCAGCACGCAGCCCTATGCCGGGGTGGGTGAATTCAGCTTGGGAGATACTAGCCACCTGTTTCTGGTTAATGTTAACCCTGGCAACAGCTTGGTATCCCTGGGAAGCCCAAGACCTTAGGGAACTAAAGAAAGCAGTGGCAGAGGATGGCTCTCATTCACCCTGGGTAGAGATCATCCTTGAGAGCTTTGCCCACCTAGCTCTCACCCTCAGAGATTGGAAGGAAATGGTCAAGGCTGTGTTCCCCTCACCCATGTTCCTTAAATGGATGGCCTTTTACCAGGATGAGTGTAGAGTGCAGGGAGAAAAGAACCAACATTGTATCTTTAAGGGAAGAAATGTTTCAATTCGATTATTTGGCACAAATCCTCAGTCTATGAGCTCATTTTCTAGGTTAGAGTGGATGCCTCCCAGACTCTTTTTATCTAAACCTGATCCTAGTTCTCCCACAGTCTTTATTGACGGTAGGCAACTGAGATTCTCAGTGGTCATCTATCCCTCTTTTGGGGAAAATGATGAACCTGGACCTGTTAGTTCTAAGGTGTATGAGATAGAAGGGTCAGCCCAATTTAAAGAGAGCTGCCTAGAAGATCAGAAGTGTTGTAAGGCAGTTGAGGAAGGGCAGACAGCTCTGGAACAGCTGAAAGAGAAGCAGTCAGTGAAATCAAGAAAGGGGAACTCAGGCACAGATTGGTCTGATACAGATGAGGAATTACAAGATCTAATTGAGAGGATAGAGAAAAGCTCCCTAGGAAGAAGCAGAAGAAAAGGGGCCCAGAGACTGACAAAGGCCCCCCAGACTACATGCTGTCAGCGCCTCCCCCCCCCATAATCCAATCAACAGTGGGGGTCCAGGACTTTCCTTTTACCCAGAGGTTTGGCGAGCGGTGAGGTCAGAGCTCCAGCTCGCCTGCCCAGTTTTTCAAGATGCTCAATCCTTTTTTTTTTTTTTTTTTTTTTTTTTTTTTTTTTTTTTTTTTTTTTGGTTTTCTCAAGACAGGGTTTCTCTGTGTAGCCCTGGCTGTCCTGGAACTCACTCTGTAGACCAGGCTGGCCTCGAACTCAGAAATCCACCTGCCCCTGCCTCCTAAGTGCTGGGATTAAAGGCGTGTGCCACCACCGCCGGGCAAACTAATATGCCTTAATATTTACTTACACATTGTTTGTTTGTTTTTCTTTTTTTTTTTTTGTTTTTTGTTTTTTGTTTTG
>NW_022196914.1:59295884-59296826 GCF_008632895.1 Mastomys coucha | reverse complement strand
CAGAAATCCGCCTGCCTCTGCCTCCCAAGTGCTGGGATTAAAGGCATGTGCCACCACTGCCCGGCTCAATCCTTCTTTAGAGAGCATCCTGTGATCTTTCCAAAGATTACATCAGCTGCCCCTATAACTAGGGCCCCAAATGTGTTTACTGATGGTTCTAAAACAGGCTGTGGGGTCTCTTTGGTAGAGAAACAAGAGCTTGTGTTATGTCAGTTCTCGCTGGGCTCTCCTCAAGTAGTTGAATTAAAAATAGTAATTGAAGTTTTTAAAAATTGCCAATTTGCTTTTAATTTGATATCTGATTCGGCTTATGTTGTTAACACTGTTAAAATTCTTGAAACCACTGGCCCCATTAAAATTAATAGTACCGTTTGTGCATTATTTGAGAATTTGCAGAAAATAATTTGACAGAGAAAGAATCCATTTTTTATTCAGCATATTTGGGCTCATACTGGGTTGCCAGAACCTTTAAGTAGAAGTGAGATTGTGGATCGGTGGACTAGGATGGAGTGCATTTTTATGAGTTCTTCTATGGAAATGGCTAAACAGTTCCATCAAAATTTTCACATAAATGCTAAGACATTACAACAAAAATCTCATCTGTCTTGAGCTGATGCCCGACAGGTGGTCTTAGATTGTCCTCTATGTATAATCCATCATCATCCCCATGGCATGGGTATCAATCCATGGGGCTTGTCTCCCCTTAAGATCTGGCAGATGGAGAAGGGGGGTAAGTAAGGAGGTGCCCATACCATGGCTCGTACAAAGCAGACTGCCCACAAATCCACCGGTGGTAAAGCACCCAGGAAACTACAAAAGCCGCTCGCAAGAGTGCGCCCTCTACTGGAGGGGTGAAGAAACCTCATCGCTACAGGCCTAGTACTGTGGCACTCCGTGAAATCAGACGCTATCAGAAGTCTACTGAACTTCTGATTCGCAAGC
>NW_022196914.1:59288569-59294978 GCF_008632895.1 Mastomys coucha | reverse complement strand
GTAAACAGATGGAAGTTCATGTTTCTCATGGACTGCCATATAATCCTCAAGGGCAGGGCATCGTGGAGCATGAGCATCGCACTCTTAAAGAACTTTTACAAAAACAAAAAGGGGGAATTGGCCAAGGTCATATGTTCCCACGCTTATTCAGTAGCAATAGGAGCTTAGGCTTACCCTACCTTCCCTTTGATGATCAGATGAGCGCGATAGAGGATAATAGAAATGTCAGCTTAGAAGGTAACCTGTGCTTCCTAATGAGCTTTAACAGGTCAGATGATACAAAATGCATCAAATTGTCCCAGCAGTCAGCAGATTTTCTACCACAACTGATGTTTGGGGATGGGGGTACTGGTTTGTTTTCAGGTAATGGTTCTCGTCTTGTGGGGTGGTGGCCCACTCGAGTCTCTGACTGGGATCCTCCCAGACAGCCATGCTGGGCACCCTTTTGTAAAGGATCCACAGGTGAGGAAGGACCTTTTCCCTGGACTGGATGTCAGGGGCGCAGAGCGGTTTGGGTTCGACAAGATTATTTTTCCTTTAGCCCCATGATTAGTAATGTAGTGAACGAGTCTTGTACAGGAATGCTTAAAATATCTACTAGGGATCCTCAGCAAGTTATCACCAACCCTTTTGATTTATGGCTTCTGTGTGGAACAAATGGTAGCTGTATGGATTTGGGACCCATGATTATGCTTGGAGGAGGAATTTATCAGAAGGGTAAATTTTCCCTCTGGTCTATTGCCAGTATGGATTTTTCTAGTAGTGGTAATTCTGGTACTTGGGGTTCATCATCTAGTTTTCACTCTTACCGCAATAAGACATTTTCAGTCTCGCCAGTGTGCCTCTAGTCTCCTTTTCTGTGGTTAGTAAGCAATGGGAGTGTGTCTATGGGTGAGGAGAAGTTAGTGTGCACCCCGAACACATGCTTTTATGCCCTGTGCTGGAATGCCACGGTTTTCCCTGTGGCTTTAGTAACTAGAATGCCTCGCTATGTACCAGTTCCCGTGGAGGCCCCTAATACCATGACGTTGTTCAGGCCTAGAAGAGATTTTGGCATCACTGCAGCTATTGTTACTGCCATCAGTGTTGCTGCTGTGGGGGCTACTGCCTCAGCTATTGCCTTGTCCAGTTCTATATAGACAGCTGACACCCTGAACAACGTCTCAGCCAATGTTGCGCAGGCATTAGATACTCAAGCCTCTGTGAATTCCCATCTCAAAGGGGGCCTTATGATAGTTAATCAACACATAGATTTAATACAAGAACAGATTGATACTCTTTGGCAATTACCACAGTTGGGGTGTGAGTGGAAGATGCAAGGCTTGTGTGTTACCTTGGTGCAGTATCAAAATTTTACAAAGGCTGCTAATCTGTCCAAGCAATTGTCAAAGCTCCTCTTACAGGATTGGTTGGCAAACTTTGAAGACAAGATGAGAGAGCTGCGAGAGACGGTTGTCCACATTAACTCCACTTGGGTGGACCTGAGCCTGGCCAATGGTTTGACTTCCTGGATACAGACAGCGATGGATCATTTTAAAGAATGGGCAGGCATGTTTGCCTGGGGAGCCCTGGTCCTCCTGGGCTGTGTCCTCTGTTTCTGGCTACTTTGCCAAATGAAAAGGGAGCATGCTAAACATAAAGCAGTGGTTTACCAAGCCTTGGTGGCTATCGAGAATGGCACATCTTCCAGTGTTTGGCTGGCTTCACTCAAACAATAATCCACCTCAGACACTCAGAGTTGGTGAAACTCACCAGCTCCATGGCACCCAAAGACGGGCAACCTAAGACACCGAGCCCTCAGGCGGGGTGGGGTGGGGGGGTAATCCTATGATGGGTAAGGCTGTGATCTTGAAGTGGAATGACCTAAGACAGGGGCCATGGCAGAGTGCATCGCCCCCTGATCTATTGTAAGCAGCCTTCAAATAAAATAAAAAAGGGGGAGATGTAGGCAGCTGCTTGGACGATGGCGTCCAATATGGCGCCGGTTTCCGATGCACCCTGGCGATAAATGGTTCCACTGCACATGCGCCAAACCCCTCCTGAGCGGGTGCATGCTAATGAGGTGATTGCCAGGGGACCAATCCAGGAGGGCCATTACACTCGGGCTCGGGTATATAAGCAGTGTTTGCTGGGCAGCCGGGGCCATTCCACAAAAGCAAGAAACCTGAAAGAGCTGTAACACCAAGAAACCTAAAAGAGCTGTAACACAAAGGAATTCCTGAGTAAACCACGTGAGAAGGAGCCTTGGTGTTCTGTCGTCATTGCTGCTGGTCAGCGAAGCGCAGGACACTGACTAACACACCATACCCTATAGGATGCTCTAAAGTATGTGTACCCTAGACCAGGGCTTTTCTATCTGGAGATGGTGCAGACTGAGGCTGAAGGGACCCATCACTGCTTCAGTATGAGCCAATAGCAAGTTCTTTTAGTAGCAGCCATAAATGACACTCGGTGGCTTTGTTGCTACTATTTGGAGCTGTCAGAAGATAACACTGTTTTCTGAGAGCAAACCTTGAAAAGACACACACATAATAGATGGAATAGAATTGATCAAGTTGACTGTGGTGTAACAGGGTAGTCTCCAGGTGTGCCAAGAGACATGGGCCTCTCTGTGGCATCTCCAGGAGAGACAGACAGCCTTCCACACCTCATGGCTGCCACAGGATCATCAGTTCACACAACCATCAAAGACTCACAGAGTGATGCTCTGAGGTCACTCTTGGGTCTTCTAGTTCAAAATCCCCTAGGGAGCTGGACTTTGTCCCATGCCTCTTCTTAACTTGGGAAATAAGAAGCATCAGAGAGATCGCTTGCTTCCAGAAGAGACGTGTCTTCCGCAGTGATTGTTCCCTTGGCAACAAAAGAGAGACAGTGGCAGTGGCAAACAGAAGTGTCTGGAAAGAGTCTGTAAGGATCCGAAATTGGCCACGGTGGTTTTAAAGGAAGGTGCTACTGAAAGCCAGCTTTCCTAAAATATAATCACGCTGCTCAGCCTTGTTTGGGCCAAAAGATGCAAAAACAACGGTGGCATGTCTGTGCATGCTCGGACGCTCAGGGTGAGAGGAGATGCGCAAGCCACAGAGGAGTTGGGTGTTCACTCATGGAGGCACAGGGCTAGTCACCAAACAAAAGTAGGTCTGTGCTTATCCTTTTGTTAAAATTTCTGCCCTTGGGTTTTTTTTTTTAGCATATGTTAATTATTCACAACAATGGCTTTCATTATGATACATCACACATGTATATCATGTGTTGGTCATATCTCCCAATATTTTCTGTGTCCTCTCTGGTTCAGACTGATCCTTTCCTCTTCCCATCTAATACCCTCCCCACTTGCATATTATGTGTGCCTATGTGCATGTATATGTGTATGTATGTGTACACCTGTGTGTGTGCCCTGTGTATATAGGTGTGTGTTTACATGTGTGTGTGAGTACATGCGTGTGTGACAGTGTGTGTGTATGTGTGTGTGGGGTGAGTGCACATGTATGAGTGTGTGCTCACATGTGTGTGTGTTAACTAGTTGGCTTAATTAGGATTATTTACAGAAGCTGGGTGACCAGTGGTTACAGAAGCATAGACATGCTGCCCGTGGCTATACCAGCTTCTGTTTTCATAGGACCAACACAGCCACTCCCTAGCAGTCCTTGCTTCCTTTCACACCATGCCACTTCAGCTGTGGCCAACAGCTTCCATCTGTTCCTTTTGTTTCTGAACATGGAGCCAGTTCTGCAGTTCTCAGCTGGGACAAACAGGTTTTAAGACTCTTGGCTAGGGTGCCCAGTGTGCACATGTTGGCCCAGCGTCCCGGGATCTCCCTAGTCCTCAGCACCCATGTGGATGGAAAGACAGCCCCTGTGCTAGAAACCCACCTCAAGCCGGTCACTCGGGAGAACTGGATGAGAAGAAGAGAGGACAAAGCCTTGCTTTCTGTTCTTACTCCATCCTAGAAGTTTGGTCCAGAGAACTGGATGTTTACACACTCCAAGCCATGGCCTGTCATCACCATTGGCTTCTTCTCCTATTCCTCTTTTCTCCTACTTGCCTTCCTTCTCTATTTCCAGCATGGATCTTTTTATTCCCCAAACAGAAATGTGTTGTATTATTGTACACACACACACACACACACACACACACACACACACACACACACACACATGCACTACACATGTACATAAGAGTTTTGTAAAGTATGAACACGATTTAAATATACATACTTTATGATATACTTTGCTCTCATGTCTGGGCATTATCCTTCATTCCTAACCCTTTTTTCTCCTCAGAAACATATAAAAATATCTCTACAGTACTGGCCAATGGTCTTCAAGGCTTCTTCTACTATGGCATTTGATGAGCACTGTTTAGTATTGCAGAGTTCTCAGCTATCCAGAGTTCTTGTTATCTGAATCTAATTATTAGTGGCCTTTCTGGAGCTCTCAAAAGGACAAAGGGTACTGCCCTTACAGCTGTCCAGCTGTGGTCTGCACAAAAGGAACCAACTGAATTCATATGTCAGACACTGCAGGGAATAGGGTATTGGGTTATGGATTGCAAGGACACTTGTGAATGCATCCTTAGGCTTGCCTCTCGACTAGGAAGGCTTCCAAGACCTTCCTACCAGACCCAGTCTTGTGTCCTCTGCCCTTCCCGGGGGACTTCACTTGCTTGAAGCTGGTAGTATTCTCCAAGGAAGAAGAATTCCTTGGCTTTCCCTCATATTTCATCAGGCACAGAAATGTCTGGCAGCTGTTTAAGACCCCAGCCGGAGACTGACCTCAAATCATGCACATGTCTGCGAGGCCTTGCTGTTCTCCCCAGGGCAGCCAGGATATGTGCCTCAGAGCAGCCAAGAAGACCAGCAGGCGTCCACCCCAGGAGCTCCTGCGGTTGTTAGCTGAGTCGCGCCTTGGTGGCATTGAGGCTTCCAGAGTCATGTGGAGCCTGGGAACAGACTACGTGTGGAGAGCAGCTGTGGGTCTCAGTCCCTCTGTCACTGCCAACAGCTAGGACAGTGGATTCCATTCCAGGCAGCAGCAGTTCACACTGGGTGGCCTGAGCCTTGCGTCTCATATCAGTACCACAGGCCCAGCCAGAGGAGAGCCCAGCTCCCTTTGGGAGAAATGGCCCCTTCTCAGGGTGGCCTTTCTCCTTCCTCCAGGCTTCTGGATCCACCCCGAGCCTGTCAGCAATTGTTGGCCAGGTCTCTTCTGGTCTGTGATTTCAGGGTGGGAAGGGGAGGGCTGGTGTCCCTCAAATGGTGTGCTTCCTCATTCAAACGTCATAAAAGCCCACCTTAGCTGCACTTGAGTCATTGTAAACAAATCGATCAAAGCAACAGTCACTGGGCTGGAAGCATGATTCTGTGGTAAAGAGCTTAAGTCCTGTGCAAGAGTAGCAAGTGTGCTGTGTCCTCTCCGCCATTTCACCCAATCCTCAATTTCTTATGAGGTAGGTACTGTTCTTCCATGTGGGTCCCAGGCCCTGATCCTGAGCACCGGTCTTGGGCCGCAGTGAGTAGCGGGAAGAAGTGATAAACAACCCTGGAGACTGTGTCTGAGGACAGATGGTTTATTGAAATAGTGAGGCTAGTTTGTATAGCTTGGGTTTATATAGTTTATATAACTCGAGTGGGGGGGAAGGAAAAGGGTCAAGAAAGGAAGTGTTGGGGGAGGGGGTAGCAGGGACCTTCCAAATGTATCAGCTAGATTAGCGGACTGCCAGTCACATGATTTCTGAGAAGCCAGTTCTCTGTCAGGGAAACAGATGCCTAACAGACTTTATCAAGACATGGCCTTTGTATGAAGTTGAGTAGGCCTGAGCCTGATTTGGATAGGGGGTGGCTGGCTGTCCCAGGTACGGGTAGCTCTCTACTGTCCCTCAGCTGGCTTGGGAACCTACATTCCCCAAATGAGGAAACTGAGGCTCAGAAAACCTAAGCAGCTGACACAGTTCCATATCTAGAAGTTAGTGGGGGTGGGGTTTCACTGTTGATGGTCTAGATAGAACCCATGCTGCTAACCACTGTGTGTGTGTGTAAATTTACACACACATGCACACCTACACACTGTTATATATGTGTGCTCTGACTTATCGAGTACCATCACTTGTGACAGTCAGAGAATTTTGAGTTTCACTCATAAAGGATGAAAACATAAGCAAGCATCATCTCAGGCCTAGCCGGGCGCGGAGCTCCAGGCTTTGTGCAGTGCTCCGTGTGTCTGCAGGCGTGAAAATGTGCACATCTGGTTAACCTCTGCAGGCGCATGAAAATGTGCACATCTGGTTAACCTCTCATAGCATTACTGGTCTGGGGGCCCCACCTTATAATTGTCTCAGTCCATTTCTTTTTCTTTTTCTTTTTTGTTTTTTGTTTTTTTTCAAGACTTTTCTTTTTTCTTTTTTTTCTTTTTTC
>NW_022196914.1:59202109-59288332 GCF_008632895.1 Mastomys coucha | reverse complement strand
TGGCCTAGAACTCAGAAATCCACCTGCCTCTGCCTCCCAAGTGCTGGGATTAAAGGCATGCACCACCATTGCCCATTGTCTTATTCCATTCCTTTGAAGCTATAAGCACATGCCCAAGGCTAGGTTCTTTTAGAAAGAAAACGTTTATTTAATTCACAATCTTGAAGTCAGGAAGCCTGAGATCAGGCAACCAGAACCCTTTTGGCTTCTGGGAGAGTCTCATGGCAGATAACATTAAAGTGACCAAAACATACTTAGAAGAGAGCCAGTGCAGGGACAGGAACCAGAGGGATTTGGGGACTTACTTTTGGGAGAATTGGTTTACTTCAAGAAATCACCGTTAGACTCTTTTGAAGGTGATGCCCCTAATGACTTAAATACTTTCCAGCACCTTTCAATGTTGCCACCCTGAGGGACAAGCCTGGCACATGACTCTTTGGGGGCCACATTCAAACTAAACCCAAGCCATAGCAGAGACCCACTTTGAGAAAGTAAGTTGGACAGGGCAGGATCCATGAGACTCATTGCAGTGTTGTTCTTTAAATGGTCTAGCAATACTGGTGAAACCTGGCTAGGCTGGCTGAGTGTATCGCTTTTAACAGAGGTATTATTTATTTTTCAGTAACTTCAGTAACAGCAACAGAACCAGAATGTGGTGGGTGGAATTCTAGAACATGCCCTCCCCCAGGAAAAAAAATTCCCTTTATCTCCTCTAACCCCCCCCCATGCTGTATGTGTGTAATATTTAATCACATAGAAACCCGAGTCCCATCCCTGTATTTGTGTGTGTGTGTGTGAGAGAGAGTATGTGTATATGTGAGAGAGATTTAATCAGATAGAAATCAGAGCCCTACCTTCATGAGTTTGTGTGTGTGTATGATGTGAGTGTGCAAGTGAATGCGCCTGTGTGATTTGAGTGTGTCTTTGTATGTGTTGTATGTGTGTGTGTGTGTGAGAGAGAGAGAGAGAGAGAGAGAGAGAGAGAGAGAGAGAGAGAGAGAGAAAGAGAGAGAGGGAGAGAGAGAGACAGACAGAAAGAGAGATTGAGAGATTTAACCACATAGAAACCAGATAACTTTCAATGGCTCTTGCAACAGAAGGGTGAGGCTGGCAGGGGAAGTCGTCTAAGTCTCTGTTGGCTCTGGCTGCAGAGGCTGTGTGAGAAAGGCTGGGCACTACTAGAATTAGAAGGTGACCCAGTCCAACATTGCTGGGAAATGAATTCCCCAATAGCCTGAAGAAGCTCAGTCAAATTCTTCCCTCAACGTCCAGAAAATACTGCTGGGTCTGATTCCACAACTGTGACTCCAGAAGTGTGCAGGTGTCCTGCAGTGGACAGCTGATGCATACACGCATCAATCCCCGAGGACCAAAGCAAGCTGCTGCTCATCCCTTCCATAAGTTCCTCAGACCCAAAGCTGTGCCCATCCAGGGTGACTGTGATCTATATTCCAGTTCTACCAAGCTAACATGGAGTCAGTAAAGGGAAAAGACTAAAAATTGTCAGAACATGCTTGAAATCACCTGACCAGTCCACCCTAAGTGAACACGGGCAGATGACCTTCATGGAAGAACAGTTCAAAAACACACGAGGGAAACAGACCACCACCCCTCTCCTGCTATTAAGTCAACAGCTCCCTTCCTGCTCTTGAGATTAATCATCTAGAACGTGGAGGCCCCACCCCTTGCCAGGAGCCTGGGAAGCTTGAGTCAGGGGAAAGTCCAAACAGGTAGGATTCACAGAGCCGTGTCCCCGCCTTGATGGTTCATGCCATCCTTTAAACAAGGCGCTGTCTAACACACTGGGATGTCTTTCATTTTCAACAACACTGGGATAGTTAAACCCATGAGCCAACGAGTCTGTCTTTTTATTTCGAAGCTAATATTCATTTGGTGCCAGTCAGGCATAGTTAAAGAAATAAAACAGGTCACTTCATAATTCTTACTCTTGTGACCACCCTCAAATGTGCCCCTTCAAGTACCTCTTACACTGGGCATTCACAAGAAGTGGAGACTCTTCTCAGGGTTCAGATGCCAGTGTGATGTTCTAAACCATTTTTTTTTTTTTAAAATTCATTGTTCCTTTTGCTGAAAGTCCTTGTGAAGACATTGGCTGGTAGCACAAGTCACCTCATCTTTGCTTAGACTCCTTGGAGGTCTTCATCCTTGTCCCCCTGAGGACACAGAGCTGGGCGTGCAAGGTCTTTTGATCCCACTCATCCTTGTTTGACATCTGCCTGCTTCTGCTCTAGACTTAAGATCCAGGCATGACGTGATGCCTGGCCTGGATGGGTTAGCCACATGTCCAGTTCCTGGACTTCTGAGCTCTCAGCACAGATCCTATGTATCTCTCCATGTCAATCTGGAGGCAGAGGGGAGCCCACAGGTCAGTTTGCTTTAGACCTGGCCATCCCATCTATACCTCTGTGACTTTGCTGTTTCCCAGTTCTAGGGAGGATGGCCGTAGATGTGGTTCCACCACACTGAGTAGTGGCCACCTCTGCAGAGAGAGGAACTCACATAGCCCATTTTATGTTGAGGAGATGTTCTTTTCAATCTCAGATATTCCCTTCTTTCTATGTCCTCAAAGCTCATGAGTTTATTTTATTTTACTGCACTATATGTGATTTAAATATCAGACATTAAAAATGATTATAGCCCATCTCCTCAGGGCTCGGGGAACTATGCAGAAGAGGAGGCAGAAGGATTGTAAGACTCAGTGGGGATGGAAGACACCAAAGAAACAGTATCTTCTGTCAACAGGAGGACCCGCACACATGGACAAACAGACACAATGCAGCATGCACAGAGTCTGGTCCAAGCATGATGGGGTCCCAGCACTGAGATGGACTGTGCACACATCCATATCCCTAACCCAAAAGTGGTCTCCAATTGGGTGACAACCACTCACAGAGGGAAAAAAATCAGTTTTCTCCAATGGAGTTACATTAAATGTACAAACCACACTTAAGGGCAGGCCCATGCCCAACAGCAGATGGCTAACACAGAACAAACTCAGTGGTGTTTTTGGAGATGTTCTGTCTCATAATGTGTTTGTTTGGGTATTTTTTACCTTCCTTGTTTTTCACCTGTCTATTATGATTTTCAACTTTGTGTTTCTTATGGGTTTTGTATGTGTCTTCATGTGAACATATTTCTAATGCTTTTTTCCCTTTTTCCTCTTCTCTGTTTTATTCTGATTTGCTTGTTGTTGTTTCTTTCTTCTTTGCCTTTATTACTTTCTAAATAGAGAAAGATGAGTAAGGAGATGGGAAGGATCTGGGAGGAGACAAAGGGGAGACCATGATCAGATTATACTCTAAGAAAAAAACTATCTTTAGTAAGTAAAAATGATCAGATGCGTGGTAGCTAGCGTTCCTCTGGTAGTCAGACCAGTGTGAGTGTGGCTCACACTGCTGAGAAAACTCCACAAATGCAGATCCTGAGCAGCTAAAATTTTGAAACTCAAATTTGACATTTTACTAAACTCTTTTGTTGTTGTTTGGGTGTTTTTAATTTTTTTTTCCAGACAGGGTTTCTCTGTATAGCCCTGACTGTCCTGGAACTCACTCTGTAGACCAGGCTGGCCTCGAACTCAGAAATCTGCCTGCCTCTGCCTCCCAAGTGCTGGGATTAAAGGCATGTGCCACTACCGCCCGACAAGGTTTCTTTATGTGACCATGGCTGACATGTAACCATTGCATAGATTAGGCTGGCTCATAACTCAATGCATAGAGCAAGCTGGCCCATAAAACACCATGTACACCAAGCTGTCCTCATGACCTCAAACCCATAGATTTCTACCTGCCTCTGCTTCCTGAGCCTGGGAGTAAAGGCTTTTTAAAGGCATTCAAACACACACACACACTCCAGCTTGTCTCTGGTAGTCTCACAAAATTCCATTTTGTTGTTGTTGTTGTTGGTTTTTTTCCTTCGAGACTGGGTTTCTCCGTGTAGCCCTGGCTGTCCTAGAACTCACTCTGTAGACCAGGCTGGTCTTGAACTCAGAAATCCGCCTGCCTCTGCCTCCCAAGTGCTCGAATTAAAGGCGTGTGCCACCACTGCCCGGCTCAGAATTCAATTTTTACTTAATACCATTGCCCATTTATGGCATTGATCTGTTACCATGTCAGCGCTGCACCTTTATCCAGGAATATGGATTGGTGGTTGCAGACAGGATGTGATTGGTGGTTGCAGACAGGGATGTGGATTGGTGGTTGCAGACATAAAGTTTGATGGAGAAGTCTGAAAAGCAGTGAAAATAAGCAAGAAACTCAGGAGGCTTCACTGTGTCACTGTTGATGAGTGGGCTGGTCAATCAGAGTGATTGGGTTACAGTGTAGAGCTGATTGCTTTACCCTGTAACCCTTTCAGCTCTACCCTGTAACCCTTCACTCTGTGTGATTGGCTGGTCAAGCCAGAGGGGATTGCTGAGAGCCTGAGCCAGTGAGAGAAGAGGTGGAAGTCAGAGACCAACCAGTGTACAAGTACGTCTACACACGGCCGAGCTGATTCTTCACATGTTCTTGGGTGCCCATATGAACAGAAATCGAAGCAATATAGGACTACACAGAAGTAGATATCCCTCTGTGGAAGGATCGGGCAGCTATAATAATCCCCCGACCAACAGGTCTGCCTGCAATGTGACCTTCACATTCCTCTCATAGCAAAGAAGAATCACCTTCCCTTCTCTCCAATCCGGTCGGCTTAGTCACTGAGCAGTGCAGCGAAATGGAAATGTTTCTCTGGGATTTGCAAAGCTGGGTGGCCTGCTGTAAGGCAGTGTACAAATGGAGCATTTCCCCGGTTCTCTTTCCCAGTAGTGTATCCCTTCTGCCATATTTTATACACGCACACTGAGTGTCGAGCATGCTCCTTGCCCCTTGGGAAGGGCCGAATAGTAAACACTGCTCACTTTGTTTCTGGTCTCTTTAGGCAGCAATGCATCTTGGGAGACTATGCCAGACCTGTTCATGCAGAACGGACTTATTTTTCAATAGAGTGATGCTAGTTTGGATTGTCAACTTGGCTGGATTGAGGAACACTTAGAGGATGGGTAAACAATCTTTGGGGAGTGACAGAGTGTTTCCAGAGGGGATTGCTGTGTAGGTCAGTGGACCGAGCAGGAAGACATGGACGCCACTTTCCAGTAGACTGGGGGTCTGATGTGACAAGAAAGAAGAAGAAAGGACATATGTACACTTGCTTCCCATCCTTGAGTAGGTACGTTTGTGTACGTTTGTGTTGCTGCTGTTGCCCATGGACATGGTTCCGGCTGCTTCAGCCTTTGAGAATGGACTTAGACCGGTTTCTCCTGGGGCTCTTCAGGCCTTCAGCCTCAGACTGGAACTGGGTTATTGGTTCCCTTTGAGCTTCCAAATATCTGGACTAAAGTCTGTTTGTTTGGCTTTTCCATCTATAGATTGCCATTGTGGGACCACTTCGAATCTGTGTTAGACAGCCGGGCAGTGGTGGCACATGCCTTTAATCCCAGCACTTGGGAGGCAGAGGCAGGCAGATTTCTGAGTTCGAAGCCAGCCTGGACTATGGAGTGAGTTTCAGGACAGCCAGGGCTATACAGAGAAACCCTGTCTCGAAAAACCAAGGGGGGAAAAAGAATCTGTGTTAGCCAATCTAACATTAATAAATATACTCTTATAAGTAAAATATAAAACATATAATACAATATATAACATATGTAATAATGTATAACTTATATTTACTCATATTATATAGTATATATAGTCTACTGAAGAACCTGGATATAGTACCCCATTATCACTATAACTTATTCAACTAGTCAACCACTGATGGGCATTGCTACATTATTAAAAGGCAGCTGTAGAGAGAGAGAAGTTGGAGCAGCTTGGTCTAACCTAGGCTGGACCATGTTTATGCACTGTGAGAGTGCACTCTTGTAAGACCACATGTGTGGATGACCAAAATACCTACAGAAGGAGATGGGATGCAGGCCCCTTCTAGGGACAGGGATAAAGAGATGGCTTTAGCCTTCTTTGTTAATTCAGTTTATGTTGCATGTTAATTATTTATTAAAGATTGACATAACTGACCACTTTCATCTTTCATTTGTTGGTTGAGTGTATGGAATGAGAATATTGTAGGGAATTTTTAAAAGGTCCTGTTAATAGAGTTAATTTTTTAAAAAGCTTAGTAAAATAAATCATTTACTCTTGACAAGGTAGACCTGGTCTCTGGGGAATATTTAAAATTTAAAATATTTGAAAATCATTTATTTTGGGGGAATACAACTTAAAATTAATTTTTTCTTTACATGGCCTGACATGGTCATTTAATCCCAATCTTTAATATTTAAAACAAATATACCAAGTCCATCATCCTTGGAAACAAGGTACCACTTAGTCACGTTCTGTTCCGCTTCATTCCTTAGATGCTGATTTTAACTGACTTCCTTTACAAAGCTTCCAGGTGCTTGTTCCTCGTGCAGGAGTCTAATGGAACAAACAGCTGATCACAGTTACCTTATGCTTCTATGGAACTCTGGTACACAGTCCAGCCTGTTGTACAGCTGGCCTTGAACTCACAGAGATCCTACTGCCCTCTCTCCCAGGTGCTGGGGTTAAAGTCCAGTCCAGCTGTAACTTTCTCTTAGTGTTCCCCACACAGCCGCACAGTGTTCTGGATCTTTGCTAACTGTTACGTTTTATCATAGGCTCTCTTCTGAGGTACTCTAACTGCTGCTCACAGAATTACCCTTCTGTCAGCCTTGAAGCAGTCACTGTTACTCTGAACTAACTCTATGTCTACTTTCTCAAACTGACCAACTCTTGACTCCCCTCCTACCCCAACCTTGCCAGGAAATCTTTCAACTCTACCCTGTAACCCAATCATCTGCTTACAGCCCTCCAAAAATCATTTTCCAAGGCTCTTCAAGAACACAGGACTGTGATCACCTGACTCAGAGCAGCTGATCAAGTTAGGACACTCCCCATGCTATGTGACCAGAGGACACAGAACTATTTGCTCCAATAAAGACCCTCCTCAGCAGAAAACACCTAGAAAACTCCTGCCCTGCATTTTAAAAACACCCTTTCAGAGTTAGGAATGATCTTTTTTTTTCCTGCACAAAGAATTCCCAGCTTCCTTCAGGGAATATGGAAGACATCCTAGCGTGAGGATGGTCAAAATGACTACAGAAGATGGGACGTGGCCCCTTATAGGGGTAGGAATGACTTCTGTAGTCACAAAGGAAGCTGGGAAATGTAGTCTTTAGCCAGAAACTATCAGGCCTTTAGGATTCCTCTCTCCAATCCACACCTAGTTACTACTGTGATTCGTTCTGTATTCTGTTAACATATTCTTGTGAAGTTGTCTAAAGAATACATGTTCTAAGAGCTGGGGAGATGGCTCACTGGTTAAAAGCACCCCGCTTTCCCAGAACACTCAGGTTTGGTTCCCGGCACCCAAATGGCAGTTCTCAGATGTCTGTAACTCTAGTTCCTGGGGATCCAAAGCCCTCTTCTGACCTCCTCAGTCATCAGGCATGCAAGCGGTGCATAGATATACACACATGTCAAGCATCCAAACACATAAAAATGAAGTTTAAAAAGGAATATGTATGATATACACAAGTGTATTTGCTTTTCTGTGAGTAATTTTTCTCTTTAGTTTATAACAAATGAGTTTTGAAGTTCCTTTTAGGTTTCTCTTCCATTATCTTATGCAAATGCAGCCACAGGATATTGCTTTTGGAGGGCAATGGCTGTATTAACTTCTATCTCCAATAAGATTCTAGGGATAGAATATAGTTTAGCTAGAATATGTTCTTTCTCTTTGCCCCTCCCTCTATGCTCAAGGTAGAGCTTAATTATATAGCCCAGGCCGAGCTGAAACTCATAATTCTCCTGCCTCAGCCATATGCAACACCATACATAAAGTATATTTATACATACGTTAAATTATAGTAAAATTATCCAGGTTGTCACCTCTCTCAGAGAGAGAGAGAGAGAGAGAGAGAGAGACAGAGACAGAGACAGAGACACAGAGACAGAGACAGAGAGACAGAGACAGAGACAGAGAGACAGAGACAGAGACAGACAGAGACACAGAGGGACAGACAGACAGAGACAGATTATGTGGGGATTAGTGGTGTAATCTGTAGTTCCAACTTTTTGGGAGACTGAGGCAGGAGAACTGCAAACTCAAATCTACACTGGGCAATGGTGCCGAGTTCAAAATCCATCTTGGGCAACTTAGTGAAACCCCATCTCAAGATAAAAATCGTGGGGACCATGCTCAGTGTCAGAGCACTATCTACACAGAAGCAGCCCTGGCTTTGACCCCCAGCTCCAGCACGATCCTAATTACACGAAAAGGTGTCTGTTTTCTCTCTCTTGCCAAAATATACTTTATCACACTATAAATAACTGATGGTTCTGAATTCTCAGGCAAACTCTGGGTTTTATGACTCTGAAATGAGGCAGCTAAATTCTCGGTAGCTCGTTATTGTCTCAGTTCTTATCTGAGAAACTCCCAGCCATAACTGTGCCATCAATCAAGTATTGAGTTAAAGTGTATGAATTTTGGAAGGATGGCATGGAAAAAAAAGAAAGCTGAAGGATCATAAAGTTAATGTGATCTTTTTATGTGAAAAAGGCAGAAGGTGAGTCCATTCTGGTGTAAGCCAAGGTAGTCTAGCAGATGAAACACCATCTGGAACTGGTTTCTTATAAAGGAAGAGACTCTGCTCTCTACATGTATCTAAAGAAAGACTTAGGTCAAGGGCAGATAAAATGAAAAGGGAGTTCTCACCAAATTGTACAGTTTTGTTTGCTTGAGACAGGGTTGTTTAGATCAGGCTGGCCTCAAACTCCTGAAGTAGTTGAGGATGACTTGGACATATTCCTCCTTCTGCCTCTACCTGTGAGTGCAGGCAGTGCCACCTTGCCTGGCATCTCATAGGTGCATTTCAATGTGCTTCAGCGGCCATTTTTGAAATTTTGCAAAAGACTATTGAGACTTTTAATGTTTTCATAAATGTACAGACATCAAAAATGTAGCCTTTTACAGATTTTTAAAAAAAATGTATGCAAAACAGATCCAGGTAATCTTGCCAAATGACTGATTTGCTAAGTGGTCTCCATCAACCTGTTTCTTGTAAGTACTTCTTGTTAGAACACTGAGTTCCATTTGTCATTGGAACTGAAGACAGAAGATGAGCCCACCGCAGCTTCTACCCATGCTTTCTGTGAAGACCGGGCAATGCTTGGTCAGACAACAATGGGAAGACATTTTCAATATGATGGGGTTCTTAGCATTTTCAGTAGCTCCTGTACTTCTTTTCTTGTTTGTCTTCCTGTGACCTTTTGAAGTAGGTGTCACCCTGTGGCCCGGTGGCCTCAGGCTTGCTATCTCTCCCTTCCCCCACGTGCTGACTCGACTTTTATTTATTTATTTATTTTTTTAATTTAAGGGAGGTAAGTAGTGGTAAATTTTGTTTGAAAGGAAATATTGTATCAGATGTAGGTGCTTTTGAAAGACGTGAAACAGACAACTGACAAGGTGGGAAACAGGCCGCCCTTGCATGCCCACAATTAATTACTATTTCTGTAGTAAGGCACTGTCTCTTCAGATGCACGGTCAAATTATGCATAAAGTGAATAGAATTACTCTCCTTAATTACAAAGGCTGCTCATTAAACACATTTGGCTAAAAATAATTTTCAAGTTTTAACCTTCAATATTCTCAAATAATTACTGTAAGGGGAAGTTTGGTTAAAGTTCTATGTGATTTTTTGTGGCGGTATACAATACTATATTACATCTACAGAAGGAAAAAGTTTGAAAGTTGAAGCTGGAGATGGATTTGCCCACCAAGGCCATCACTCACTTGAGACATTGTATTTATAATCATAAAAATCCCAGTGTGAGTGAGATGTTGTCATTTTTGTGTCCTATGGTCAATACCAGGGAGAAACTTCTAGAACAAGATCACTTTTGGCTCCTGGTTTCAAAGGGGTTGGTCCATGGTTGCTTGGTCCCCTACACTTGGGCAGGACATCATGGTGGTGGCAGTATGTGGTAGTGGAGAGCTGTTCTCTGCTTGGCTAAACTCGAAACCAAGAGTGACAGTGAGAGGTCAGGATACCACGCCCTGGGGACCTGTCCCCAAGGACCTGCCCCCAAGGACCTGCCCCCAAGGACCTGCCCCCAAGGACCTACCCCCAAGACCTGCTTCCAAGGACCTACCTTCTTCAGCTAGGCTCCCATTTCCAAAGTTTCCAGAATCTCCCAAAAGAGTTCTATTTGGGAACTACACACACACACACACACACACACACACACACGTGCATGAGAACAGAGAGAGAGAGAGAGAGAGAGAGAGAGAGAGAGAGAGAGAGAGAGAGAGAGAGAGAGAGAGGCAGGCAGGCAGACAGATATAAACAGAGAGAGACAGAGAGATGGGGGAGGGAGGGAGGTATATGTTTGTATGATGTGTATATGAATGTAGGCACATTCATCCCTGTGATGGACTGTACTCTCAAACTGTGGGAGATGCTCCCCCCATCCCTGTGATGAATTAGCACATGTGCTAATGAACATTTGTGGAGATCAGAGGACAACCTTACCCCTTGCCTTTTTTTTTTTTTTTTTTTTTTTTTTTTTTTTTTTTTTTTTTTGAGACAGGGTCTCTTTGATTCTTTGTATGCCAGGCTCTCTGGCCTATGAACTCCTAGTGACTCTCTGCCTCCCACCGTCCTGTAGGAATACGGGAATATAGACGTACACTCTTAGGGATGGTTTTACTTGGGTGCTGGGGATCTCAAGTTCTCACGCTTTTATGGTGAGTGCTTTACTCACTTAGCCACCTCCCCATTCCAAAAACCAACCAACCAAACCCAACTTATATGAGCTGTCAATCTTCCAGAGCACAGTTTAGGTTTCAGGATGTGACTGCTTCCAAGACCACGTAACTGTCTGCGGAGCTTGAAAAACTTGGCTAAGGTTTCACAATGCTTAACCACTAATTTGAAATTAAATGCAGAGTAGATCTGATTCGTGTCCAGCAGCCTCCCCCATGTTGGCTGTATCATTCCATGAAACTGCTCCCTGGGTTCTGAGCACCTGTACTGTCACCCCCAGCATGACAAGCTTAGAGTCTAGACTATCATACGCTGTCAACTGCAGTAGCTTTACTGTGCGAACACGATATTTTCTACTCTTGTAGAAACAACATAATTGGGTTATGGAATATAGCGGCTTTTAATATTGCTTTTGGGTTACTTCTCTGCATTAAATTATGAGATGATTGTATCTTTAGATCATTTGGTGTTAGAATGACTGACTTGTGCTTGATAAAAATTATTTTTTAATCAGTTTTGGCTTGGAATTCAGACAGAATTTTTAAAAAAAATCAAAATTGCCCTCAACATAACTGCCATTTTGTCCTACATATGTAAGTGAAGCAGTGTTATCAGCACTGATCACTATAAAATCAAAGTGTCATCGATGTAGACAAACAAGAGATACTCTGTGTCCTGCAGTACCAACTATTCAATCAAAATTTAATTCTTTATGTAAAAAACAAATCCACTTCATTTGTATGCAAATTTGCTTTTTACTTTTAGCAAATTGTAAAATTATATGTATACCAAAGCCTTGTTTTAAAATAAGATTATTCAAGATTTATTACCAGTAAATGTTTGGTACCTCACCATAGGTAAAAGTTGGGAGTGTCTATGAGAGTGCTTCCAGAGAAGTTTAATTGAGGGAGAGACTATAGTGACTGTTAACTCAAGGTTTCAGAGCCTTGTAAGCACACCAGGCTGGCAGAGCAGAAACGTTTTGATCAAGGAGAGAAGTTGGTTGGTATTGGAAAACTTCCTGGTCCATGTCTTTGGACTCTGGGGCTCTCATCTAATGTAGTGGGAAAGATGTTCCCTCCTTCATCCATCCTAAGAAGGCCCAATCTTAGCTGTCTGAAGGCGCCTTGAGACACTTGGAGGCCACTATACCGCTTTTTCCATGCGCTTGACGGTGAAGCAAGAGCTCCTAGGTCATGTCTTTTAGCAAGGACAGGCATTTGGATGGGTAGATACAAGTCTCTGCGCTTGTTTGGAATTAAATTGGGTTACACTTTTCTGACAAAAGCAACTTAAAGGAAGAAATGTTTATTTTGGCTCACAGTTAGATGATACACCGTCATCAAAGCAGGGACAGGTGGGGTGAGGGGAGCATGAGCCATCTGGGAACATGGTATTCACAGTCAGAGGGCAGAGAGACGAATGCAAGTGTTCAGCTGACTTTCTCCTTATAAAATAGATGTATTATTATTTTTATATATATGGGTATTTTGCTTGAATGATGTACATGTAGTACGTTTATACTCGGTGCCCAGGAAGGTCAGAGGAAGGCATCATATCTTCTGAAACTTGAGTTACAAATGATTGTGAATTGCCTTGTTTGGTTCTGGGGACCAAGCCTAGGTTCTCTGCAAGAATAGCTCATGCTCCTAACTACTGAGACATCCCTCTGGCCCTCTTTCCTTCCTTCTTTCCTTCTTCCTTTCTTCCTCCCTCCTTCCCTCCCTCCCTTCCCTTCCTTCTTTCCTTCCTCCCTTCCTCCCTCCCTCCCTCCCTTCCTTCCTTCCTTCCTTCCTTCCTTCCTTCCTTCCTTCCTTCCTTCCTTTCTTCCTTCCTTCTTTCCTTCCTTCCATTCCTTCTGCCCTCCCTCCCTCCTTCTCTCCCCCTTCTTCTCTCTCTCTCTCTCTTTCTCTCTCTCTTTCTCTCTCTCTCTCCCTCCTTCCCTCCCTCCCACTCTGTCTCTCATTCATGCTACCACACTCAGGGTGGATTTTCCCTCTTTATCTGAATCTTTCTGCACACACCCTCCTAGACACACCCAGAGCTGTATCTCTTGTTTGGTCAAGTTGTGGGTGAAGATTAACTGTCACAAGCACTTAGTGAACTTCTTCCTTAGATAGTTCAAATGTGTTGGTTTGTGCTGAAAGCTTCAATTTTCCTCTTTTAAAAAGTAGCTCAGGGCTGGTGACGTAGTTCAGCATAAAGCCCTTACCTAGCCTTGTGTGACGGATGCCTGGCCTCCGTCTCCAGCACCTATGGAAAAGAAAATAGTGGCCCGTGTGAGTTTTATTATTGGAGGAAGTTTAGGAAGGCTGCCCTGGACAAAAGGGCAGCTCTCTCGCCTCTGCAGAAGGAAGCTGATGTAATATTTAACCACCAAAGAGGGGCAGCTGCTTGGACAAAGTCTATCCAGGAAAAGAACAAGACCAGAGTCACTGTTCAGTGGAGGGAGAAGTTCACGGGTCTGTTTGGAAATTGTATTGTCAGTCATAAAAGACAGATAATATCATTGGTGATCAGGCTGTCTTTTTTTGCACCAGCCTGGTTTGGTGGCAAGAGAGGGTAGGTTCAGAAAGACAGCTGTTCGCCTCATTTTGGAAACTAGGAGCTGTGCAGCCACCAGAGACAGGGCCTGAAGCTTGTGTCCAGGCGACATCTTACCATATCTGATGCTCATGCTCACACCGTCAGAGGTTTGCCAGCAGCATGGCACACAGAAACTGTTCCCGGGATGTCATCTCCTTACCATCACCAACATATTCCCCAGATGCAGAGAGCTAGGAAAACATGGACCCCAGGGCAGGGCAGAACAGGGTCTCAGAGCCATGTAGAAAGCTGGCATTAAGGATTAAATATTGTTGTGGCTTGAGTATGACTTCAAGTCTGTGTGTTGCTCATCCCCTGAGTTCATGCATCAGTGGTATTTGGAGGTCAGGCCTTTGGGACATAATTGGGGATAGATGAGATAGGTAGCCAGGGGTGGGGCCCATGATGGCATTAGTGTCTTTCTGAGAGGAAGAGAGATGTGGTCTGATAGACTATAGTGTTCTTATCATATTGGGTCTGGGGAATGGGACAGAAAGAAGATCTTTACTAGATGCTAACATGTTGATATTGGGCCCAGAAACCTCTGGAACTGTGTGTGTGTGTGGAAAACCCCTCTCTTTTCTGTGTAAACAACTTAGCCTGCGGTTTCCTGTTAGCAAATGGCCTAAGCGATTCATCTCCTGAAGTGGAGATTCCTTACATGGTTAAGACTAGAAATACTGTGTATAGACCTGTTTCTCATGAGCCATCCCAGCCCAAAGTTGGCCTTCAAGCAGGTGGTAGATACTACCGGGACTCCCTCCATATTGTGGGCAGTGCTGCCATTTGCACAAACCTTGCTTTGGTAGGACAGAAACAGGACCACAGTGCAGTGGCATGTATGACTATAGAAAAGCACCTCCCAACATGACAGTGGCTTGAGACGTGTGGTTGTTGCTGTCACTACGGCCACCACTGCCACCACCACCACCACCACCACCACCACCACCACCACCACCACCACCACCACCACCACCACCACCATCATCATCATCATCATCATTATTGTTATATGTCTGGATGAATGAACATAAAGTAGACAGCTTGCTATTGTCCCATAAAACAGAGACCTCCACTTTCTGGAAACCTACAACCAAGCTTAAGGCTTCGTTTCTTGGACCTTTATTCTTCCAAACAAAGTTCAGCCCTGTGTCTGTTATACTCTGTTAACCACGGAAGCCCAAAGGTCCTTCTCTAACTAGCCTGAGACTGCGTTCCCCACTCTCCCACTCTCTGTTTCCTCTCATGTTGGACAGTCGTGTGAGGAGCCATGGAGCACAGCAGTAATCGCCCAGAGGACTTCCCGCTTAACGTGTTCTCTGTCACTCCGTACACACCCAGTACCGCAGACATCCAGGTGTCCGACGACGACAAGGCGGGGGCCACTTTGCTTTTCTCGGGCATCTTTCTAGGACTGGTGGGGATCACGTTCACTGTCATGGGCTGGATCAAATACCAGGGTGTCTCCCACTTTGAATGGACCCAGCTCCTCGGACCCATCCTCCTGTCGGTCGGAGTGACATTCATCCTGATCTCTGTGTGCAAATTCAAAATGCTATCCTGCCAGTTGTGCTCAGATAATGAGGAAAGAGTCCCGGACTCGGACCAGACTTCGGGAGGACAGTCGTTCGTTTTCACCGGCATCAACCAGCCCATTACCTTCCACGGGGCCACCGTGGTGCAGTATATCCCCCCTCCTTATGGTTCTCAGGAGCCCCTGGGAATGAACGCCACCTACCTGCAACCCATGATGAACCCTTGCGGTCTCGTACCTCCTAGCGGAGCAGCGGCTGCCACACCAAGTCCTCCACAGTACTACACCATCTACCCCCAAGACAATGCTGCCTTTGTAGAGAGCGAGGGCTTCTCCCCTTTCGTGGGTGCTGGATATGACAGGTATGCTGGGCCCTGGAATACTCCCGTCTCCTCTCCCGTTCTGCATCACAGTTATGGTCTATGGTATGTTTGGACTTCCAGGCAGGTCATGGGGACCGTAAATCTTTGCCCAGCCTGCCACCGCAGGATGGTGGCAATAGATCTTTGCAAGTACACCTGTGCTTTGTGTTTCAGGCCCGGCTCTGATGCTGACCAGCTAGAAGGGACTGAGATGGAAGAGGAGGACTGTGTATGCTTCTCTCCTCCCCCCTATGAGGAGATAGACGCCCTACCTCGCTAGAGACTGCAATGCTAAGGAAATGGACCTTTAAGCCCTGTAAGGTGATGCTTGGAGAGTTTTACTCTGTGATCTTCAGAAGTTAGATGCCAAAGCAGCTCTGGAGATCTTACAGATGTCATTCGAGGTGGGAAAGAAGTGTCCCGAGATTGCTAAATTGAGCTGCCCTGGGTAAATTCCCCTGTGCTCCAGTTTTGAATTCTCTCAGCTAAGAAATCCTCTGCTGCTGGAGAGTCGCTCTGTGGTAGAATGATTCTGGAGCATGCTTAGTGCCTTGGGTTCGATCTCTAAAGCCAAAAAACAAAAACAAAAAACAAAAACAAAAAACAAAAACAAAAAACCCCAAGACCTCTCTACATAAAGTGCAGGAGGAAAATTCACCCATTTCCCCATCCCCCACCTGAAGAGGTTAGTATCTTAGATTTTTTTGTTTTGTTTTGTTTTGTTTTGTTTTGTTTTGGTTTTTTGTTGTTGTTGATTTTTAGTTTTTCGAAACAGGGTTTCTCTGTATAGCCCTGGCTGTCCTGGAACTCACTCTGTAGACCAGGCTGGCCTTGAACTCAGAAATCTGCCTTCCTCTGCCTCCCAAGTGCTGGGATTAAAGGCGTGCCACAGCCCGGCTAGTGTCATAGTTTTAAATCCAGCAGCCATGGCAGCTTTCAGACCAATGAATGGGAGGCTGGCAAGCAAACAGGGAAGACAGAGTAGGCTCAGGTAGAAATCCCTCTGTACCATGCTGGACCTTCCGCAGCAGAGTGACTTATCCCAAACAGCTTGGGCTGTTATCTGGTCTCCCTGGAAGCCTTTGGATCTTGAAGAGTTTGTAAAAGAAATAACAAAATCTATTAAGAAATAAATGAATAAATAGAGTGGGATAAAACAATGCCTCACGTTAGAATAGCGTTGGGTGGCCAATGAGACTGTGGAAGAAATAACAGGAGGATAATGAATAAATCTATGTGCTGTCACCAAGTTACAGTGACCCCTGCTCCTAATGTTTTTCTTCTGCAAGGCTGAAGTTCAAGGCGTAATGTACACGGGTGAGTGGTCGCTCCCCCTGCCCATCTCCAGGCTATGATTCCCAGGCATGAACTAGCTCAGCCGAGTGGCTTACGGAATAGAACACAGGTATGCCTCTGTTCAGTACCACAGAGCCACGCTGCTGTGTCATTGCGCAGTCATGAATCGTGGAGATGATCAGTCTCCACCGTGAGTAGACCTCACCTTCATCTGAACAAGGAGAAGCTGGTAGCCTTCAGCTTCCTAAGTCTGAGCTGTGTCACCAACCACAGAACAAAGCTGCACACTTTAGGAGGTGTCTAAAGACTTAGGAGGAGAAAATAGACCACACAAGGTAAAGGTGGCTGTTCCCAAGAAAGACACAGGAATTAGCAGGTCTGGAAGGTTTTGGTACTGTGCTTATATGTGGGGTTACTTTTAGTTTCTATCAGAAGAGTCCAGTTTTTTTAAAGGATATCAGTAGAACAATCTTGGTTTATTATTGTGATTCATAGTAGCCTTAGGGACATTTCACGTTGATGATCGCTAGTAATAAAAAAACTAGACATCTCTATACTCAATATATTGACTCTCCATCCAATATGCTCATGAAATCCTGGATACTCACTATATAGACTGTCCTGGAATTTACTATATAACTATGTAGACTAGGCTGGCCTCAAAATCCCCCATTCTTAGCTAAGGATATCTTACCTAAAGGCCACTGACCTTAGGGAGGAAGTTAGGAGACAAGGGCATGGTACAGCGTCATCATTAATGGCATGCTGATTGACAAATGACACAGCCCTTCCCCCCTCACCCCTTCTCTTCCCACCCACACCTCCATTTATATACACAACTTTCATCATAATGAGCATCAAAAGGAAAATGTCAGAAAAGGGCATGTGTACCAAGCTGTGTTGGACAAGACAGACAGTTGTTTTGGTGTTGCTGAGAAAGTCATCTATTCAGGAATGGTACCTCTGGGGAATCTTAGCTCCAGGCAGCAGATTATTCAGCAGCACTATTCCAGTCCCTGTGCCTAGATGTCATGTATGCCTCTAAAGATGCTGCTTCAGGACGAATGTCCTCGGGAGTTCAAAGTGCATGTGAGGTTTGCAATAGTTGGGGGAAGCAGACAATTGAGATTTGGGAGTTAGGAGTGAAGCTCAGTTGATGTAATTCTTATATGGCATGCCCAGAGCCCTAGGTTGGTCCCCCATCACCACATATGCTGGGCATAGTGGTCCATGCCTGTGATGCAAGCACTCTGGGGCAGAAGCAGAAGGGTCAGTCTAGTGGGGAAACAGATACCATTATGTGTTGATGATCCTCAGATTCTTATGAGGGATCCTAGAGAAGTCAAGTCAGAACTGTTGCCTGGGTGACCCTAGGGGGCGCTGTTCACAAGATCACTCAGTCTACTGGTATTGGTCAGGGAATGAGGACTATGCCGAAACCCAAAGAAGCATTCATACTCACTAGAAAAGGAAGAGAGGATGGCACATACACAAAGAAGCCTGGCAAAGTGATGTAGGAGGCAGCCAAGAGACACTGTGTGGCTGGGAAAACTGTCTCATCTGCTACTCCAGCCTTTAAAGGGAATGTCCCTAATTTTCTTCCTATGAGACAATCCCACTCTGTTTTTGTATTGGGTATGGCTGAGGCTGAAATATGGGAAACTACAGAGGGACATGGGGCCTGCGACCACAGAGGGACATGGGGTCTGCGACCACCAGCTCTTTGCCTGGACTCCTGGCCAGCCAGGACACGTTCCCAACAGTTTCTGGTTGCTGTCTAGATGGCTGCCTTTGATCTCTCTCTATGTATCAAGGGTGACTGTGAGACTGATCTGGGCACAGAGGACTGGAGCCAGTCTCCTGTTTTGCTGTCTCCTCCTTAGATGATCTGTTGGGAAGGCAGCCTGGCTCAGGCCAGACACTGAAGAGTCCAGTGTTCAGCTTGCCAAGGATTTAGGCTTTCTGTGAAAACACAGGGGAAGACAGGAATATTTCATTTTCTTCTTTTTGGAAGAAAACCATTTTATTCTAGTGAACTCGCAACCAGTAACTTTATATGGTTTAAGGAGGCATGCAGTTGATTTCCCACACCCCAGTTCTACACCATCTTGATGCTGTGACTAACAAGAGACGGTTAACTGGCGACTCTGTACCCTATACATTCATCAGTGATTACATTTTTTTGAGTTAAATAACTTGGTGGTTAGAGCCAATTTTCCATTTCTTCAATTTGAACTTTAAAAAAAAGTTACCCTCGCTTATTGCCTTCCCACAGTGCCACTGAAATCCTACTTCTCTCCAAGGGCCTCTCCTACTGTGTGTGTTGTGTGAATTGTATGTGTGTGTGTTGTATGTGTGTGTACGACATATGTTTGACCCACTGAGTTTCATTAGAGTCATTTGCATGAGCATGGGGTGAACTCGGTTAGACTAATTCATTTGCAATCTGACCTGGGTTCCGCACCTCACTGAAACCATCACTGACCATCACTCAAAAGTTATCTTGGCTCATAAAGTCAAGGACTGCCATGCTGCTACTTTCTGAGGCTCCTGATGAGGGGCATGAGTTTCCGAGGTCTCAGCATTTATCCTTCCACTTCAGTGATTGCGCTGGTCAGCGGGTGGCCCTCTAGCCACATTGGCTGTAATGACTGTGATGTAAGTCATGGGACCTGGCTGCTGGGTGCACATCAGGGAGCCAGCTGAGATGGGGGCTGCTGGAGGCGGCAGAGCAGTAGGATCTGGCCCGAGGACTGCTCTCACCTGAGGACTCTCATAGCATACGGGGCCATATGGGAAGTGCATCTTTGGCTTCCATGAGCATCCCAAGGGTGCAGTGATTCAGCGACTAGAAGACGGAATTGTGACCTGTTAGGCCAAGACCCAGAAGGCGTATTGGGCTGTAGTGACCTTGCTGGTGCAGTTCCAGGCCAAGTGGCCAGAACACTGTGAGCCAGCTGTCTTGCCTCCACCCACCCTGAGCCTCCAGTGGGGTTATGTGGGTGGGCCACCTACAAAGAATTCAAAATATTGTTGAAAAGGCTTTTGAGTTTTAAGGAAAAAGTGGGGTTTGTTTTGTAGAATACTTTATTAGTTGTTATAATCCCACACAGATAAGATTTTTCAATTTAATACTGTTACCTCTGTATAGCCACAAAAAGTAAGTTGAGCAGCAATTTTTGTTTGTTTGTTTTGTTTTGATTTTTGAGACAGGGTTTCTCTGTGTAACCCTGGTTGTCCTGGAACTCACTCTGTAGACCAGGCTGGCCTTGAACTCAGAAATCCGCCTGTCTCTGCCTCCCAAGTGCTGGGATTAAAGGCGTGCGCCAACACCGCCCAGCAAGTTCAGCATTTGTAATAAAGTTGTTATTCATGTACTTGTGATCTCTGCATGGTAAACTTTTTTTTTCTAAAGTTGGCAATACAGCTAGTTTCCAAAGATTTTATATTTTTATATGTATGTGTATATGTGTGTGTGCATAAATGTATGTTTGTATTAAAAGACCAATAAGACCAGTTATAGAAACATCCAGAACACTTCACTGAAAAACACATAGGTCACGTCTCATGGTGCAGGTGGGCAGAGGACACCCAGAGGCCTCCCAAGCACGTAGGCTGCCTGCAGCAGGAGCCATTACAATGTGCAAGCGTGTGGTGAACAGACGGGAGAGAAAGAGAAGCAGACCAACCAGTTTGAGCATTTTGAAGGGCGGTGGAAATGGAGACATGAAGGAGGAATAGCCCATTGTGAGTATCCTGCCCTGCCACTTGAGGCTGTGGTGAAGTTACAGCCCTTGTTGCCCCTGAGGGCCATCTCTGCTCCACGACCTTACAGCTGCAGAGGTCGGTGTCGATGTCCACGGCTCCTGTTACCACTAAAGACCACGTGGACATTTCTGGTCTGGGCTGCCGCCTGGGACCACATAGGTGTTCAAGAGCTGTGTAGAGCTGGCACTGCCTCTCACTAGCGGTGGCACTCTGGAGAGCCGTCCCCACCTCTCACCGGCAGCAGCACTTGGAAGAGAGAAGCCCTTGCCAGGGGCGTCACAGTGCAGCGGGCCCTTGGGGTGGAGGTGGTGGGGAGAGCAGGTTCCGCCACTCATCTGCCACGAGGTGGCATGGGAACAGGGGCTGATGTTCTCCATCCATTTGCTCCTTGCCACTTTCAGCAGTAGGGAGAGCTGGACCCCGGGTCAGGAGAGCGGGTGAGCTCTCCCTGTCCCTCACCAGCTGCAGCACTTGAGAAAGCAGGCCCTGTACCTCACGTGGGCAGTACAGTCGAGCTGGCTTTAGCGGCATAGGTGCAGGTGAGCGGCCCCGAGGGCATGGGAGCGGGAGAGCTGAACCTGGTTCTTGCCAGCTGCAGCACAGGGAGAGCGAGCCTAGGCAGTGCTGGAGAGCTCGCCCTGGTGGGGTGGGTGCTGGAGAGCTGGCGTGCTGACCGACTCAGCTACCATCCAGATCCAGATCCAGGACTCTGAGTTGGCCCACCCCAACACCTACCTCATCTATAAACTGCTAGAACGTGTGAAGGAACCGGTCCTGCTGATCCAAAACGGCAGGATCTTTATGGCATGGGGCAGCAACAGGATATCCCAGTGGAGTCCAGATAAGGATCCAGTATTGATGGGGCAGCAGAAGCCAGAGGCCTTAACAAGACCTCGAACTAGACTCATTGTAATGAACATTTGCAAATAAAGATGTGTGGACAAAGGGGTGTGCTGTGGGACACACTGTGACACACTGCAGTGTGGACAAAGGGGTGTGCTGTGGGACACACTGTGACACACTGCAGTGTGGGCAAAAGGGTGTGCTGTGGGACACACTATGACACACTGCAGTCTCCACGATGCTTTGTTTTGTTTTGCTTATTTTTTCATTTGGGGGGGAAGGGTTGCAAGGGCAGAAGGTGGATACAAAGGGATGGGGAGATTGTGGGATGGGGTGGTGGTGCCTGATGTGAAACTCACAAAGAACCAATAAAAAGGTTGTTTTTTTTTTTAAAAGAGTTAAAATAACAAAATACCTAGAAAAGAACACAGCGATAAGGGACAGAACCAGCTCAAGACCCCAAGACCAAGTTCTCAGCACAAAGGAGATGTATTTGCCCCAGAGGGACAGAGGGCAGGGGTAAGAGACAAAGATAGGAGACAGAGGACAAGGGAGAAGAGAAAGGGTACAGGGGAGAGGGGTAGGGGTATTTGTCCCAGAGGACAAAGGCAGACCTGGCCTATAGGAAAATGGCGGTTAATTAAAGGTAGAAGAGGAAACCCCATGTTGGGATGAGTGTTTAATTTTGACTGGCATTTTATTTAGGTGAGCCAAAGGGGGCTTTTGACTCCTGGACTTCCATATTCTGGTAGCTGGACCTTGGTAGTCAGCCTCAGGAAGAGGAAGTGACCAAATAAAGCAATAGGCCTGGGGGCTAGTGTTAGGAATGTAATGTGAGGTAATTTTTTTTTGTTGTTTTTTGTTTTTTGTTTTTGTTTTTGTTTTTGTTTTTTAGCAAGGCAGAGGGAATGGGGAGAAGCCCAAGGCATGCCAGAGCCATGTCTGTCACACTCAGGCTGGCTAGAGGCCCTTCAACAGTTCTATTGAAGTGAGACCTGCACCATTTCTTTTTTATTGCCTCCCAATTATCATCGAGATGGAGAACATTCTGGTAGCACCACTGAGAACAGCTTCGGTAAGACCCATCACTACTGCACATGGTAGAGCAGGTCTAAGCCGTTTTAGAGGCACAGAGGTCAGGCCCTGGCCTATATCTACAGTAGTGGGGAGACACAACTGAATGGGGACTGTTAAAGACTTGAGCCTAATTTCCCAGCAGAGGGCCCAAGGATGGCATGGAGAAAAGGCTTGTGAATGAAGCAAGTAAGTTCCTTAAGAACTTTCTAGATGGGCATGGTGGCTCTCCTGTAACCTCAACACTTGGGGATGGGTGTGGGGCACTGAGGCAGGAGGATCCCTACGAGTTCAAAGTTAACCTAGGCTACATAGGGAGTTTAAAGCCCTCCTAGGCAAGGTCTCAAACCAACAACAAAAAAGAAGTTAACATTATCTGGAAGCATCTAGAAGCATCTGGAGGTAGATGTGGGCCGGGTCTTCTGTGGCGAAGCTGAAAGCGGTTGCTGCTTTGGTGGGGCAGGCATGAGCTCATGTACACTTGAGAAGCAAGGCCAGAGCTACCGTGGGCAGTTGCTTCCATGAGCCCTTAGGACACATTCTTTCTCTCCGAAGCCTGGGCAGGGCAGATCCCTCCTGCAATGTGGGGTGGGTTTACTTCTACAGGTGTAGATCCCCTGAGGTGAGGGGGTGGGGTGGGAGGGTGGAGGGACCCATCACTTCCCCTGTCACCTACCAGCCTCACCTCCTCCTTCTTCCATTGAGCCAGGTATGTAGCAACTTTCCAAAGTCACCTTGTGGCTTTTTGCCACAAAAACAGCCCTTTCAGCTTTCCCCTGGCTCTCCTTGATTCAATAGGAATCAAGTAGAAAATAAAGCCTCTTGTGTGTGGCGTTCTGACCTTGGGTGTCTGCTTTCAGCTTTCAGCCCTGTGGGATTCCCTTCGGCCTTGTTTACTGTTAAATCAGTGGCCTAAGATTTCACTGCACCTCAATACTGTGCGGTGGCTGTATCCCAGACAGGTGCCCCTCTCCAAAGCCAGGACGTGGAACTCTTCTCTCCACCATGAGCTGAGAGGTTCCAGCGTCCATCAGATATGATATGGTCTAGAGCCCAGAACTGTCCACACCTGTCACAAACAACTTGCATGCTATCGCTGTCTTAATGAGCATGGATCATCACCTTCCACAGAGGCCTCCCTCACCAGCCCTGCACACAGCCAAGGTTCTGTCCCTGTTTAGTAGCAGGACTGAGGTAAGTGTATAAAAATCTTCCAAAAGATGGCTGCTCTGCCTTTTGCTTGTTCTCAGGGTTTTGTTTGTTTTGAGATGGAGTCTTGCTAGGTTGCCCCCAACCAGTCTTGAATTTTGTGGACTCAAGTGACCCCCCCTTCACTTAGCATTGTATTAGATATGACTGCAGTATACACTCTATACACTCTGTACACTCTCATGTCTGGTTTCCAGAGCTCTGTCTTGTGTGCGCCTGCACATGTGTGTGTGTTTGCCTATGGAGGTCAGAGGTCAATCTCTGATATTGTTCCTCAATTGGCATCCACCGTATTTTTTAAAAAGGGTCTCATTGGTTTGGAACTCACTAAGTAGGCTAAGCTGACTGGCAAGCGCACCCTAAGTGTGCACTTGTCCTTCCCTCTCTGAGATTACAAACAGGTATACGGTCAGGCCCGCCTTTTAAAACTTGGTTCTGGTGCTTAAGGCTCAAACCCATGTCTTCATGCTTGAGTGGCAAGCAGGTTCTCAGCTGAGCTGTCTTCCAGGCCTTCCCTCCTTGGCTTTTCTTCTTCCTTCTTTTTTCTTTTTTAAAAACGGGTTTTTATTATATAGTTATGTTGGCTTCAAATTCACGATCCCTCTGCTTCAGCCTCCAGAGTGATAGGATTATATGTATTCACTACCATGTCTGGTCTGGTTTTTTTTTTTTAAACATGATTAACATCTTCAAACAACCAAAAGAGTGGTGATAGTAATTTATGAAATCCATGTAGCTATGACCCAACCGCAATGACTATCGGCTTACAGCACCATGCATAGTCACTTGGATAGTTAAAAAAAAAATCTGTCAAATTATTTCATCTAAAATATTTCATTAAACTGGGCAGTGGTGGCCCACACCTTTAATCCCAGCATAAAGAGACAAAAACAGTGGATTTCTGAGCTCAAGGCCAGCCTGATCTACAGATGGAATTTCAGGACAGTCAGGGCCACACATAGAAACCCTGTCTTGAAAAACTGTAAAAAAGTAATTTTTTATTGTATATCTTCAAAGAACAGACTCATAAACAATCATAACATTGTAACACCCCTCATCACACTTAAGAAGTATAACTGCCTCGGGTCGTCAAACATCTAGTCCTTAAGCAATTGCCCCTCTTTTCTTTCTAATTCTTATACTTTCCTTGACTTGCATGCATCCTAATACAATTTACTCAATACCTACCCAAAACCTCTCCTCTAGCCGCTTTAAACCCTATCTTGGGTGACTGTCAGGGCAAACACAGTTTACTTTCCAAACAAAAATAGTTTTTGAAGTTTTTCCATGTCCTATCTGTTAGCCTTCCGGAACTACAGCGTTTCTATGGAATCTATAGATTTGGACCCTGCCTTAAATACATTATTGGATTCCCTATCCCAACAGAGCCCTGTAAGACCCAAGATGAGAGAAGAGATTTGAATGTTGAAGAGTCATCTTCCACAGGGTAGTTTTGGGAGCATCAGAAACCCTTGACAAGCTTCAACATTTTTGACCTGGTCAATACAATTATTTTTCCTTAAAAAATCTGTCTAGGAACCATAAAAACTCCTTTGAATGCCTCAAAAGCAGGAGCTGAGCCTCTTGCTCACTCACCCTTTATTAAAATATTGCCCTGCGTGTTTGTATTCTCAGGGGTGCGCACACATCCATCCACCTGTATTCTCTTATTATGCCGTCTGATTGATAGATTTCTTCCCCACTTACTGCTTGTAAATCGTCAAAATTTTTATGTCCCAAGCAGTCAGCAGTTGGCTATAAAATCAACAGAAAGCCGCAGTAAATAAAGCTTCGCTGGGTCTGCTGTGGAAGACCGATGACAAACCAGAAGGCAGCAATGCCTCAGGACCCGTTCTCACCCACCCCCGGAAGCCGCAGAGGTCTCAGACTGGGAATTTTGTTTGTCTTGAGCGTTTAAGAAGATAAATGACCAGATGAACTGGTAAGGAAATCCATTCCCTGGGTTTCCGAAGTTTTCCTCTAACAAGGAATCTGCCCTGCGTTGCAAAACCTACCCGGGTGTAAATCACAGACTCAAAAAAGAATGTGCTCTCCAGTCCATGTTCATATATGAGGTAGAAGATGAGGAATATTTATGCAGTCCAAATCTCTCATACCTTAGTTCGAAAGAGTAATATTTTCAAAATGGACCCAAGAGTGATGCCTGCACACCATCTCAGCACTAAGAAAGCACAAGCAAGTTCTAGGCCAGGCAAGCCAGGGCTACACAGAGATACCCTGCCTCAAAGGTATATTAATAGCTCACTGTAAGGACACACTCAGCTAGATATATTGAAGATGCAGAGGCAAGAGGATCATGAGTTCTCATGGGCTACACATTTTCTCATTTCCCCTTGTGAGTAAAAAACCCAATGCATACACACATACATACACACACACACACACACACACACACATACATACATACATACATAAGTATGACAATATACTTGTGTATGCTTAATATTTTTATACATGGGAAAATCTCTTAAACTATATCAAAAAACTGGGCAATAATTATTTCTGGGGTGGAAAATGGAAGATTTGTTTTTCACATTACTCAGTGTGACTGATTGACTTTTAAAAATCACATTGATACATCATCTATCCATAGTCATCTTTAAGGTAGAAGAGAAGGGCCAGCAAGCCAGCTTAGTGGGTGAAAGTACTTACTGTGGAGGGCTGTTGACCTGAGTTCAATTCTCAGAGTCTACATAAAGATGGAAAGAGAGGACCAACTCCCTGATGCCCCTCCCCCCAGCCTCCACATGCACACTAGGACATGCGTGAATTCACACACATTCATCTAGGTAGGTTTGTGAGGCTATGATAAACACCGTGAGGAGAAGCAACCTGAGGAAGAAAGGGTTTGTTTGGTTTTCATGCTCTTTGCTGAGGGAAGTCAGGGCAGGAACTCAAGTAGAAGCAGAGGCAGGAACATGGACGGAAGCTGCTTACTGGCTTGTTCTTATGGCTTACTCCGTTTCTTTTCTTATTTCAGATTTAGTTTTATTCTTAACTGTGTGTGTGTGTGTGTGTGTGTGTGTGTGTGTGAGTGTGAATGTGTGTAAGTGAATGTGAGTGTGTCAGATCCCCTGCAGCTACAGGGGCTTGTAAGCCTCCATGTGGGTACTGGGAATTGAACTCAGGTCTTCTTCAAGAAACAGTTCCTCCTCTTAACCACACAGCCATTTCTCCAGCTCTTAACATTTCTTTTTTACGCAACCCAAGACCATCCACCTAGGGATCATACCACCGATAGTGAGTGTGTGTGTGTGGGGTGGGGTGGGGAGGGGCTCCCACGTCAGTCACTAATCAAGAAAATGTTTCCACAGACTTACTCACAGTCTCGCTTACAGGAAGCATTTTCTCAGTTGAGATTTCCTCTGTGTGTTGAGTTGGCAAAAGACTAACCAGAGCAAATAGTAAATAAAATTAAATTTTAAATAAAGATAGAGGAAGAGAAAGAACGGCTTCTCTCTGTGAACACCCAGTGTTGACCTGTGGTTTCTGGCCGCTAGGGTGTGTGAACTTCGCTGGGGCAGATGAAACATGAGGGTGCTAGGCTACATATATTCCATCCTCACCACCATAGGGGTGCGGGGGTACACGCAGGAACGCAGCCTGAGATGGGGGCTCCCAGCCTGGGTGAGAAACGGTGCTGACTGAGGCGGAGGAGGCAGGGGCTCCCTAACTGCTGGGCATCCGGTTGCTGCTGGGAACCGTGTGGAATAGGGAAGGAGCGGGCCTGAGTGGACCAGTGAGTGATAAGTCTGGGGCAGCGGGTAGGGAGAACTCAGGCTTAGCTCAGGGGTGAACACGAAAGGGCCTTCTGTGGGAGACTTAAGCAGCTTGGCCCCTCCCCCGTTCCCCAGGGTAGTTCTTGATGAGAGAGAGACAGTCCTTGCTTTTCCGAACTGTTTATTCATTGTTCGTCGTGGGAAATGGTTGCATATGACTTACTCAGGGTGGACCAGAGATTAAATACCTTTTGCAAGAAGCAATGCAAGGGAAGGGAAGCTTATTGGCTAAACCCTTGGGGCCAGTCCACCTAGATACCTCATTTGCAAGGCGAACTCTGTGCTACTGTGACTAGTGATCATGATCCTCATGTGGGGTTTCGTGGTCACGTGCTCCAGGACAGGTACTGTGTGAGGAATAGATGAAACTCCTACTGTTCTCAGATATGAGAAATACCGGGGTTTCTGAATCCAATCAATCTTGCCCGTCTCTTCTTGAGCTCTGCTACAAATATTTTTTGTAGCCACTGCTGCCATCTATGGAGTAGAAATACAGATGACGAAGACACAAGAGTGATGTATATACATCAATGCACACACAGCACTGTACCCAGGACGTGCACAGCAACTTTAACAACAAGCAGAAGCCTCCAGTCTCATGAGCAGCTACATCTGGTTTTCCCCGTGTGCCTATGTGGCTGAAGTTCTCTGCTGACATGTCCAAGGCAACAGCTGCATGCACTGGGAAAATCACAGGGTCCCATCATGCATGGTTCTTCCTTTGATCATTTTACTGCTGCATTGATACTCATAGAGGCCCACGCCTGCTGGCTCTGTCTCAGTGGGGGGGAACGTCATTCCACCGCTGCCAAGGCTACTCTGGACTAGGCAGCATCCCCGGCATCCTGGCTTAGACCAGTGATACACACTCACCTCATAGCTCCTACTTCCCACAAGAGGTTTAAATAGCTTTTGTTTCCACCAAATAAATGAGCTGCTTAATGAAGCCTGCCTCCCAAGAAGTCTGTAGTGCTCACAGTGGCCTGAGATCTCTCCATCACTCCTGGCCACTCTTGTCTGGCAGGTCCTCTCAGGTCACTGGTCTGATGGCAGGGAATCATGCCGTTAAGGGAAGGGAAGCAGGGTGGGAACCACAGTTATGCAGTAAGACCATGCCTCAACATCCAAATAAACGAATGAACTAAATTACATTTTAAAAATAGCTCTCTTCTTCACCAGTACTTATGGTAAACACAAACAAAAAACAACACCTGGTACTCAACTCACAAAGGTGAGGCAGAAGGGCTAAAAGTTCAAGGTCTGTTAGTGAGAACCTGTTTGACTATGTAAAGTTTAAGAAAAGTATCGGAGATACAACTGGGTAGTGCGCTTGTGTGCACATGGCTGCCTTAGGGTCAATCCTCAGTGTAGAGGGATCCAAAAGGTAGTTTTACCACAAAATGCCTTTCTGAAAGGGTTAATCATCAGGAACATATCTTTTTAGTAGTTTGGGGGAAGGCAAACCCACACAACACATTTCTGTTGCGTGTCACTTTGAAGAAAGCAGATCTGTGATTGAATGGTCTGCCGAGCCAACAGAGTTTCTCTGGAGGGACATTTGTACTTAAAGAATGTTGACTGGGGTGTGTCAGCTCATGTTCCCAAAACTCAGAAGGAAAAGGCACAAGGACCAAGGTTTCAGGTCCAGTCTGGTCTGTGTGGTAAAAGCTAGTTTTAAAAATAAAAGTACAAAGATTGATAGGCAGCTCCTAGTGACTCAGACTTGTGTCTAGAGAAACTGTGAACAATGAATCTGTTACTTCAAGTGTTTGTGACTAATCACAGCTCCACCTTTCACAAGAAAGCAAGAATGTCAAGAAGTCATGTTTGCCATCAGCTTGACAGAGTAGATCTATCTTTGAAGATCAGTAGTGATGTTTTAAAAAATGTGATTTAAGAAATAGTATACAACGAAATGTGTCTGTTCTTAAATATAATATAGCAAGGGGGTACCTGGCGGCCCTGTGCCAAGGCATACCCCTTAGTAATCATGTCATGCAACAGATCTGAAATAAAGTGGGTTTATTGGGCAGGGAGAAGGGAAGGGGAGTGAGATGTGGAGAAGGGATAGAGGCAGATGAGTGGACATGTAGTCAGGCAGACAGATGAGGCAAAGCCATGGGGGGGGGGCAGAGAAGGACAGAGAGAGAGAGAGAAAGAGAGAGAGAGAGAGAGAGAGAGAGAGAGAGAGAGAGACAGCCCATACCAGGCACACCTGGTGGCGGCAGGTGATGGCATAACCTGTTGCTAGGTTTCTGGGAGCAGCCTGGTGGAATAGCCTGTAGGCTAACATTCCTCTCTTTTTGTTTAATTAAAAATGAGGAACTAGGAAGGGGTGATGGTGGGGCAGGAGTGGGGGTGGTGGGGGTGCTGTGTTCTTTAGACTGCTTCCTGCTGTCTGGGATGACATCATCTTTGGGGACCCTAAGAAATTGGGATGCTGGCCAAGTCCTGGGAGAGCTGGCTACTGTACTGCTGCCCAGGATCTGTGAGAATATCTGCAGCTAGGAAAATCAAGACCCAGTTGAAGCGTCTGTGAGGCTAGACTAGAGCACCTATGGGTAGCTGCTCTGGAGCTATCCTAGATGTGGATCTGGAGGAAACAATCTATATCTATGTCTATGTCTATGTCTATGTCTATATCTATATCTATATCTATGTCTATGTCTATCTATCTATCTATCTATCATCTATCTATCTATCATCTATCTATTTATCTATCATCTATCTATCTATCTATCTATCATCTATCTATTTATCTATCATCTATCTATCTATCTATCTATCTATCTATCTATCTATCTATCAGGCCTATGGTCTTGGTAGTTGGGAGGAGAAGAGTCCTAAAACAAGGGGACAGGAAAGGAATCTCACTCTGCAATAGGCAATAGATGGGAAACTTAGGCTGTTGATGGACAGGAGTCCATCTGGAGTCCATTTGACCCATGAGAGGTGAATCTGAGTGCATCCCTGAAGCTTACAAGAATCTTTTTAAGTTTACATAAAGAGATACATTTTAGACATGTTAGCATTATCATTGTTCATAATCTGTACTGAAAACCACATGTACAAAAAGGCAGTAGACACATGTCTTTGTGCCATAGTAGATTCTTGGGAAACAATTTGTCTTAGGTTTTCATTGCTGTGAACAGACACCGTGATCAAGGCAACTTTATAAAGGACTACATTTAATTGGGGCTGGCTTACAAGTTCAGAGGTTCAGTCCATTATCATCAAGGTGGAAGCACAGAAGCATCCAGGCAGGCATGGTGTAGAAGAGGTGAGAGTTCTCCATCTTCATCTGAAGGCCAGTAGGAGAAGATTGACTTCCAGTCAGCTAGGATGAGGGTCTTACATTTCCTCCAACAAGGCCATACCTCTTAATACTGCCACTCCCTGGGTCACACATATTTGAACTAAAAGCATGAACATTCTTTAAGGTGAGCTCAGGGAAGACGGAAAACTTCTGTGGAGCCGAAGGGGCAAAAGCTCACTTGCTCTTGGTTTTTTGTTTGACTACAGACTGTGAAAGAGGGGCTTCTTCCCTCTCTCTAGAAGACTAAATGTGTTTAAATTTAGTACAATGAGAAACACTTTTAAATCTACACTTAATAGACAAATAAAGGAAATTTAAAACCTCAAACTTGTGACTATGAAAGTGGAAGGCTTTATCAGAGTTAGACTAATAATTTACCAGAATTTCATTGATCAGTATTAAAGCTCTGAACTTTTGAAGTCCTAATATAATATCAGCATAGTGAGGGGAAGAAATCTGAAGCATTTTTCATTTTATTTTTACATCCCTTGAATCACTTTTTATGTTTTCACTTGCATTTACCAACCTTAAAACACCTTCTTAGACCCTAAAACACTTTCTTAGATCCTCATAACTTAAGATTCTGTATCCTCAGGGCTTACATAAACTTTACATCTTTTTCCTATCCAATTATTTACCGAAAGACACAGGTGGTTGATTACTGGAAACAGTCACTGTAAAGTGAGTTCCTTTAGATAAAGGAATAGTAAAAAGTTACTTTTGAAACCTGTTTATCTTTTAACATGAAGCCTGTGAGCAAGGTTACAAACCCTGTTTGCCTTTTTAAATAAGAGACCTGGTAGTTTTAACTAGCTAATGAATTGACTAATGAACTAATATGGTGATGGATTATCTTGAGGCAAGGAGCTAGTTACCTGTTGTTCTCTAGTTGTTAAGCTGTAGTCATCTTAGCCGATCAATACGATCGGAGACCTGAGAAGGATAAATTATAATCTAATGGCCTATATGTAGGAGTGGTTCGGATACTAAAGTCCTGTTCCCCGATTGGTTCTTGATCTGTCAGTAAAAAAGTCATGGGCCAATTGCTGGGCGGAAGGGATAGGAGAGAATATCCGGTCCCTAGAGGCAAGCAGACAGATGCTAGGGAGGAAAGGCAGAGTTTGTCACACTTCTGACCAGCCATGTGAGATCTCGAAACGGAGTGGCCACACAGGCCACTCCTATAGGTGAGTGGCCAGGGATGTTTAGCAGAATCTAGATGTAAACTGAGCAACTAAAGTTTAGGGCAGGTGGAGAGGGGAAGAGATAAGAATATTGATAAGGCCATGCTTTTCCAGGCGGGAGATAGTAGCACTCAGCAATTGTGCCAAAAGGCCAGTTGAAATTGAACAGCCGTGTGTATGCCTTTTATCCATGGATTCAAGGGAAGCTGAGTAGAGGCTGGTAGCACGGCCCATTCAAGGGAGCTTAGGCAGGATAGGGAAAAGGTACCCGCAACATCTATACAATTAATTGTTATTAATTAAGACAATAGACACTAGTCCATAGTCCATTTCCTAGACAGTTGTCCCAGGTTCTTATAGTCTCCATGTCACCATGGGTAGAGGCAGTCCTTGGCTATCAGGTACAGAAGATGAGAGGGTTTTCTGTGGAGGAAGAACATGGGAGAGACCAATCTCACCTTGTCTTAAGCAACATGGGACAATTGACTCTCTGGGTGTCCTGTTTGTCCACAGTTCAGGTTGGGCCCTAGCAGTGTGGCAAGGCATTTGGGCAGTCTTTCTCAGTTGTTAACGTGGAGTCCTTTGTCTAAAGCTATATTATAGCTTAATAACATTAGCAAAAACAAGGCTAAACATATTTTTAATACAGTGATTTTTATCATTTTTAATGTTGTAAACCTCAAAAAATTTTAAAAGAAGTTTAAAATTTCTCATTGTGTTTTTATAATATTAAAATAAAGCACCTATTTAAGAGTGGAACCATAAAGCAACAGTCTCTAAAATGAATATATCTCAATTTAAAAGTATCTTTGGAGACCTGTTTTATTGGTCAGCTCATGTCAGCTGTTGTTGCTCTTAGTCAAGATGGCGGTGAAGCCATGACTCCACCTTCTTTATCCCATAGTCAAGATGACAACCAGTCATGTGCTGTTAACATCCCAGAATGGAATCATATCACATGGTTTAATATTATCTAAGCTCAAATGTTCAAATACTAACCCCAAGTTATGAGTTTTAACCATAGTCAATAGTTTATAAGTCAGCAATACTGTTTTTGACCCTGTACCCACTTTCAGAGTTTGCAATAAGGTAGAAGAATATAAAACAATTTAAATATTATCCATATTTAAATAATATTTGAATCCCTATTATATTAGATTGAGTGGCCAGAGAACTAAGAGGTGAATTGGGGTGGCTGGTGGCAGGAGAAAGAAACAGCATTTATTCATATATTCAAGACTAGTCAGAAAAAAGCATCTAGTACCCACATACAAGCAAAGACATAAATAGTTAGATACACATTTTAAGTTAGATTTTGTTAATGTGAATAGGTCCTTTTTAACTTTGAAATCTCATCATTATATAAAGAATATTTTAATTAAGGGTTAAATCACATATAAAGTATGTTCTAAAAATATAACTTTGAATTTCTATCATCATATAAAATCCACACTAATTTAAAATATTTGAAATTTGTCACTTTCTTAGTCTAAGAGGAGGTACAGTAATAATAAACTAAGGACTCAGTAGAACTGAGAAGTTTTATAATCGTTGCTTTATACCATGTAATCATCTTAAGATGGTAAGATCACATGGCAGGTTGCAAACCATGTGGTCACCATGGTTGCTATTTAAAAACATTTGTGTTTCTATAGATATATATTTTAAAATGAGAGTTGTTTTCAAGTTACATGCATATATACATACAGTTACATGCACACATACTCACCATACATACATAGTCCCTAAGAGTTGAATCACATATAAACTTATGTATAGATTTTAATTGTAACTCTTTTATTCTGTAAATTTAAAGCAAAACATTGTTGGAGATTATATATATTTTAAACCATACCTAGTGAGCAAATTATAAATCCTTCGATAAGAGTTTATAGCATAATCTTAAGATTTTTTTTATGGGAAGTAGAGTGCAAAGATATCAAAGATAAAAGACTTTTTAAGAGTGGGAAAGTAGATTCTTAGACTTAAAAGATCTAGAGAACACAGAGCAGAGCAAATTTAGATAAGATATTTGGGAGTCATTTGTCTGCTGGTGAGAATCTGGAAATCAGATTTCCAGATTTATAATAAAACCTAAGTTTTATTATAAACTTATAATAAATTTCAATTTATAATAAAACCTAAGTTCCTGACGGGAGAGGAAGAGAACTAAAGGAAGAGGTGAAGGGTGGAAGGGGAAGGAGAGGGGAAGGACAGAGGTGAAGGGGAGGAGGTAGGGAGAGATAGAAAGAGTAAGGGAAGGGGAGAGGAAGAGAGAGAAAGAGAGGGGAGAGGAGGATAGGAATAGGGAGAGAGAGGGAGGGAGGGAGGGGGGAGAGAGAGAGACAGAGAGAGAGAGAGAGACAGAGACAGAGACAGAGACAGAGACAGAGACAGAGACAGAGAAATGTTTGGCTTAGTGCAGGCCAATTGCAGGAAGGGAGGGGCACAGAGGACACACAGGACCATGTGGGGAGGCTGAGAGCCAGAGCCATGTGAAAGACTTGGACTCCAGCTAGAATTTGGAATAAAAATCACACATGAATGATTCTTATATACTTCCAGAGTGGATTTGAGAGCAGTTGCTGCAGTAGAAAGTGTGTGTGTGTGTTTTACCGTCCTTGGTCCCACCTGGTCCTGACCTGTTACAACTTACAATTGTTTAAGTAGCGTGGGACGAACCAGACAGAGAAACAGGGCTTGGAGAAAAGAGAAATAAGTCCCTTTCCATTTCCTCATTGATCATAGTATTTGTAGTAGCCTGGTCCAGTGGCCACTGGCCACGAGAGAAGAATGAAGCCAAGACAAAGGTTCTCTAATCAAGGCTCAAAGTTCAATTTTCAGCTCTGCGTTTATATAAGGGAAACCCAAAGACCCATCCTTTGTTTCTGCTGGGTTCTGTTACTTTGTTTCAGCTGGATTCTGTTGCAATTCAAGCTCAGCAGCTCGCTGGGCAGTCTGCTTCTGAAGAAATTGCAGGTAGGCAAGCCAGGAGACTTCCACCTAGGTCTTAAGATTACCCAGGTCAGTGGAAGACCGACTGGCAAACAATTAAGGTCTGATTAGCCTGCTCAGGGCTGGGGGAAGAGCACAATTGTAAAGGACTCGAATATTATTAGAAATTTGATTGGAAAGATGAATAAATCTAGGACCCTTCGGATCAGACTTCAGGTGTAGGTGCTGGAGGTTTTCTAAGAGCTCTCAAGAGGGAATGAGGGGATATGGACACCAACTCGTGAATGAGAGGAAGCAAATTGTCACTGCAGCCTGCAGTCATGGGCGTTCCCAGGATTCAGGGAGGACCAATCGAGGACCAAGCTGTTCAATGGGTCGCCACCACATTCAACCAGGGTCACTGGCTTAGTCTGGTCAAGCCGGAGGGGACTTGGCGCTTGGTACCAGAGTTTTCATAGAGGCCAGGAGGCGAGTAAGAACACTGAGCTCTAGTAGAAGGGTCTCATCCACTGGAATGGATTTAGGAACAGAGTCAGGAAAGCCATGAGGTCATAGAGGAGCTGTGGTGTGTACAGGCATCTCCAAAGTGGAAGGTAGAAAGAGGGCCGGCCGGAGGGGCTCAATAGCCCAGGCGGGCGTAAGGAAACCGCAGGATTGCAGCTCCAAGGACGGTGAGATGGGACAGGTGACAAGCTTGCACCTCAGCCTTCAAGGCCGTGGTTCGGAGTACCTCTGCCCCCAAGAGTAACAGAGGAGTGACAGACATTGAAAGATCACTTCCTCAGACTCAGGAAAAGGTTTACACAGACCAAAAAGGAAACATAACTAGTTGTCGCTGGTGGATGGGTACTGAGCGACTAGTGAGCTGGAACCCAGATTTGTTGCCGGTGGTGGTAGGCTGGGAAATAGGGTCCTGGTGTGTGGCTTAGACTCATGAGAAGGAGCACCAGCACCAGGAGAGCCTACTGAGTCTCCGCACCAATGTTATAAAATATAATGGGGTGAGGGGGTACCTGGCAGGCCCATGGCGAGATGTCCCCCTGAGAAATTATGCCATGCAACAGGTCTGGTATAAAGGAGATTTATTGGGGGAACAGAAGAGGAGTGAGGAGCTAGTGAAGGGGAAGAGGACATGTAGAAAGACAGGCAGATGGGGGCAGAGCCCTGACAGCAGAGAAGACGGGGTACAGAGGACAGAAAGGGAGGGAAACAAATTTGTGGAGACACACAGAGAGAAAATGTGGGAACAGGGAGAGGGAGGAGAGAATGTGGGAACAGAGGGAAAGAGAAAAAAAAACTGTGGGAACAGCGAGCTAGTGGACTGGGTTGGTGGGCAGCCCTCCTATATGCAACGGAGGCCTGGTGCACCTGGCAGCGGCAGATGATAACGTAAGCTGTTGCTAGGACCCTGGCAGGAGCCTAGTGGACTCACTCCCCTGTAACCTAACAGCAGCAGGATTGGAAAGATCTGCACAGCTTAAATTAAAAATATTTTCCATATGGCTGAGATATGACATTATGCAATAGTGTGTGGGGGAGAACACCGATTCAGTGTGTAAGTGTTTTAATGTAGTGAGCACCAGAATTTTGGTGTCGAATCAAAAAGAAGAAGAAGAAGAAGAAGAAGAAGAAGAAGAAGAAGAAGAAGAAGAAGAAGAAGAAGAAGAAGGAAAAGTTCCATGTTATCTTAAAAGGTAGCTTTGGATGTCCTAGAACTGTCTCTGTACACCAGGCTGGCCTTGTACTCAGTAGACCCACTAGCCTCTGCCTCTGGAGCACTGGGACAAAGGCATATGCCACTACTTCCAGTTATGAAAAGGCTTAAAAACAAAAACAAAAACAAAAACAAAAACAAAACAACAACAACAACAAAAAAACAATTCCCACTGAGGCCCAACCAGGCAGTCCAGGTAGTGGGAAGGGGATCCAGTGGCAGGAAACAGAGCCCAAGCTAGTCCCCACTACACTTGTTAGGGGACCCACATGAAGACCAAACTACATATTTAAAACTAGATGTCCCAGGGTTGGGTAGTACCCAAGGGGGGGACTCCCCTTCTCTGAGGAGAAAAGGGGGGATAATGAGAGAGGGATTTGTAAGGGTGGGATAGAAAGGAGAGGGGAAGGGGCTGTGATTGAGATGTAAGGTGAATAAAAAAATAAATAATTATTGGAAAAAACTCCACTTCCCTGTTTTCTAACTATATATCTACATGAGGTCTGAGTTTATTAATATAATTTAACCAATACAGCACCACAACAGATTAAAGGTAGAAAAGGATGTAAGGGTCTTTGACTCCTGTTAAGTCAAGTATTAAATAAGTTTTTATTTTAAAAATAACTACTTTCTATTTTTTGTTATGCTTTCTTTTAAGCTCTGATATGGTAAATATTAGAAGGTTGTTACAAGTAAAACCACATGTAAATCCCCAATACCTTTTAAAGTTTGAAATATTTCTAAGACCAAAAGACTATGGGAGACAGGTGAGAATGTGTCTGCTTAAAGACAGCATTTCCTGCTGGGTGGTGGTGGCACACGCCTTTAATCCCAGCCCTTGGGTGGCAGAGGCAGGCAGATTTCTGAGTTCAAGGCCAGCCTGATCTACAGAGTGAGTTCCAGGACAGCCAGGGCTACACAGAGAAACCCTGTCTTGGAAAAACAAACAAACAAACAAACAAACAAACAAACCAGCAAACATAAATGGACTATATTTCCCAAGTACCTTTGCAGCTATACTTGACTCTTCAGATTAGTTCTGGCGTCTTCAGATACAAGGTGAAATTTGGCGACGAGGCTTCCAGAATGCCTGCCTAAAGGGCTGGGAAATTTTGCCTTGGCTGAAGAACATGGGCTTGTATGTGTTTACAGGGACCCCAGTAGCCACCTGTAGCAAAGTGACTATTGCTAAGCAGCAAAAGGAAGAAAAAAAGGCCTTTATTTCAATAATATTGATTCTGCTCAATTGCCTTACTTCAGGCTTCTGATAAGTTAAAGACAACAAGCTTGTTTATTCAGTAAATCTTGTTTAAGCTGCCACCATTTTATTCTCTATGCTGCACTTAGTAATGCCCAGTTGCACTGTTTCCCTTAAATGTGCAAATATGCTCAGATCAACCGCACACGACCTGGCTATTTTTACATTAGATTCCTTCCTCCTCCTCCTGCTCTTTTATGAGTTAGTATTTCTCCTGCACGAACGCATGTGTACCACGTGTGTGACTGGTGTCTGCAGAGGTCAGCAGAGGGCATCGCCTCCTCTGGAACTGAAGTTATAGAAGGTTGTGAACCACCACATGGGTGCTGGGAACCAAATACAGGCCCTTTGCCAGAACAACAAGTGCTCTTAACCACTGAGCCATCTCTCCAGCCCCAGGACCCAGCCTTATATAGTTGGTATAGCTATTTCTTAGACATTGTTAAGACTGCATTTTATTCCCATGTCAACCATTGTCTTAACCTGAGGTTGAAAGAACATTGAAGATTAGTGTTAGAGGGATTCTGAGATTTATTCTACTGTCTGAAGAACATTTAAGGACTCTGGGTGACAGGCAGGCTGAGCCAGGCTCTGAGCTACTAGCTCTTACAGTCCTGCTGTCTATGGGGGCACTCACCTCCCTTTGAGACCCAGCATGGTCCAGGCCCAACAGTAAGATAGCAAACTGTTCTGAGTGGGAAGAGGGACTCAGATGGACTCCTGACTTAAGTGTTGTCCAGGAACTCCACCTCAACTTCCCTTAGGCTGGGGATAGAAGTCAGTGTTTATAGGCATGTTTAGCTATGGGCCAGAAATTTTTCCAAACCAAGTCTCCTGAATTAATTTCTTCATCCCTCAGCCCAGGAATGAGCTCAGCCCCAGTAAATACAGAGGCTCTCCGGAGTGCTGGCGGGTTGCCCAAGCTAATCTCACGGATGGTCTTGTTGGGTTTTGGTTGCTCTCTTGCATCTCTGAAGCCATCATCAGCACAGTAACTGACTGACTATGCAAGCGTAGTCTTAGAAAGTCAACCTTGACCATGGGAACCACCCAGAAGATCAAATTCTCTAAGCAAGTGTGATATTGTGTAGAAGCTCAGGTGGCCTCATATTTAATTAAATCCACCCCCATCTAACTTTAAATAAATGAGACTCAAACTTATGATATTTATTTAACAGGCCCTGTGCAATTACTGGGGGAATTATCCCTAATCAAGATCTCTTAATGCTAGACTAGCTACTGGCTCAGCTATGCTCCCCAAAAACTTGCTATTTGAAAGTCTTTGAGTTATTTCTGCTTCAGTAGTCTGGCTTCCTGGGGAGGCAAATCACTCTGGCACATGCCATTAGTCCATCACAACTCACGGAGACCTACTCTTCTCCAGTCTTCTCCTCCTCCGTGCTCCTTCTCTCTCTTTCCGTCCTCCTCATGTACCTACCTGCGATCCTTGTCCAGTAACTCAGACTCCACCTCTCTCTATTCTCCCCAGTAATTGGCTGTCACCAGTTTTATTTAATTAATAGTTTTAAACTCGGGAGTAAGGTTTACATACTATCACGTGGTTGTATATGAGAATCTGCTCCTTGGGGGCAACCAGAGCTTGAAGGCCAGGACTTAGCATTTAAATACAGCAGCACTGGACCAAACCCTACAGTCTCATCTCTTCTGGTTCATAGGAGCTGTTACTAATGAATTGGGGTATTGTCTTAGTTTCTGTTGCTATGATGAAACACCATGACTAGAAGCAAGTTGGGGGGGAAAAGAGTTTATTTGGGTTATAGTTCAACATTGGTCCATTATTAAAGGAAGTCAGACAGGGACTCAAACAGGGCAGAAACCTAAACACAGGAGCTAAGACAGAGACCATGGAGGAGTATTGCTTACAGACTGCTCCTCATGGATTGCACAGTCTGCTTTCTTATAGAGCCCAGGACCCCAGGGGATGATACCACCCACAATGGGCTGGACACTCCTCCACTGATCACTAATTAAGAAAATGCCCTACAGGCTTGCTTGTATTTTCTTTTTTCTTTTTTTTTTTTCTCTTTATGGTTTTAGGGCTTTATTATAGAAAACAGAGAGAGAGAGAGAAGGTAGAAAAATAGAGGCTGTCCATGGAAAGAGGGGAAAGGGAAGGGGAGAGAGGGAGCAAGAGGTGAGAATAAAAGCAAGAGCTTAAGAGCTTGCTTGTATTTTCTTGACCTGTGTGGCCCAATCCCCTTGGTGGTTTTATATCAGCTATTTACATTACAATTCATATCAGTAACAAAATTACAGTTATGGCAACAAAATAACTTTATGGTTGGGGGTCACCAGGACATGAGGAACTATATTAAAGAGTCTCAACATTAGGAGACTGTTCTGGAGGCATTTTCTCACTTGAGGTACTCTCCTCTCAGACAACTCTTGTGGCAAGATGACATAAAAACCAGCCCGCGTAGGCATCATTGTTGAGAGCTAATGAAAATAGATGCCTAGGAGTCTGATTCACAAAGGCCTAGCAGGATCTGGAAGGGAGATCTTTGAAAACGAACAGAACCCACAAAAATCTATTAGATGTTTCAAATTTGTATGAGTTTGGGTTGAATCTAACCTTTACACATAGCCTCATAAAAATTAAACATGACAGTATGTGTTCCTTAAAATTCAACTTCCACCCGGGCGGTGTTGGCGCACGCCTTTAATCCCAGCACTTGGGAGGCAGAGACAGGCGGATTTCTGAGTTCAAGGCCAGCCTGGTCTACAGAGTGAGTTCCAGGACAGCCAGAGCTACACAGAGAAACCCCGTCTTGAAAAAAAACAAAAAAACCAAAACAAAATAACTCGACTTCCTCAGGGCTATGTGAAAATCAGCGTAGTTTTTCATGCTTTTAAGTAAAATTCAAGCAAATGTGTAGGATGAATTATAGTTTAGCTTTTTCACTCTTTAACTGGGTGACTTTAAGCAAGTTCCTTACCTTTATTGAGCACAAGAAATAATTAAGTACATGATTCTAAAGAAGTCTGTTCATTCTAGCTGCTAACATAAGTAGGAATATTCTAGCATAATTTAAGAGAAGGCTTTCAAAAATACACATATACTTTTAATTGAAGTAGGATTACCTCACTCCCCTCCCTTTTCCTTTCCAGCCCTCCTATGTCCCACACTATCAAGCTGATAATCTTATTCGTATACATGTACATATACACATACACATACACATACACACTTCCACTTCATGTTAGACCATCAGTTTGGGGGCTCATCGCTGGGAGAGGCTAATTCTTCTCCCAGCAGTCATTAGTTGGCTACAGTTCTTCGTATTGGTGTAGAATTCCACGGAGTTTTTCCCTTACCACACTGGTATGTCCCTTGATATTGCCAGTGTTCTGGCCTTGTTTATGCAGCCAATTCTGGTTTCTAGGAGAGGCAGTTTCTCAGAAGACTTCCTGGTATTCTGGCTTTTACAATCTTTTTTCCATCCTCTCTTCCTCCTATTCCCTAAGCCATAGATGCAGAAACTGTGATGTAGATGTATCCGTTCCTTCGGACTGGGCTTCCCAGGATCTGTCGATCTTCACATTGTATCCAGTTGTGGTTTTATGCAACAGTCTCCATTTGCTATGAAGAGATGTTTCTTTGGTAAGGAGTCACAGCTGCATTCATCTGTGGGTGTAAGATTTAGGATGTAGTAAAGAGGTTCCCTGCTCTAGCAAAGTGACAGCAACAGATTCTCTGCTAGGATTTGTGTTCTCACTAGCCCCGGGGAAGGTGGCTGGGTTTCCAGTACCAGGCATCATTGCCCTCCTGTTGAGAGGACCTAGGTCCAATCAGATAGCTGTTGGTCACTACTACCATGTGAGCGCCTCTTACTGAACCTTTACAGGTATCTTGCCATGCTGACCACTCATTGTTGTGGTTCATACATGTCACAGCTGGATAGGTTTATTAGTTGCTTCCTTCTGTTGGCAGCTTACATAGTCTTTTCTGGTACCATGGAAACTTGACTGCAGGAAGGAGGCCTTCAGGTCAGTTCCAGCTCCTATCCTGGGGCCTCAGTATTGGGTGTCTTCAGCAATAGGAACCCACCCTCAACCCCTGAGAGGCCACCAAGGACTACAGCAATAGCGTATAATGTTTTGGGAGTCACATGGCCTACCCTGACCAACCATACAAAAGGAGATTTCTTATGTCCCTTACTGTGGTTTTGATAGCCTGTGGTTAATATATAATCTGTCTAAATCTATCCTCTCTCTCTCTCTCTTTCTCTCTCTCTCTGTCTCTCTCTCTCTCTCTCTCTCTCTCTATGTATATATATGTATGTGTGTATGTGTATGCATGTATATATGTATGTATATATATGTATTATATATAATTTTAGGTAAATATAAAATTATATGACTAGTTTTAAAAATAAAATTTATCCTAAAGCATCATTTGTAATTTGATGTTTGTTTGTTTTGGGTACTGTGAATCAAATCCAAGCTCTTGTGCATTCCAGGCAAGAACTCTCCTACAGAGTCACACACCAGTACCTCAAATTTTTTTTATGCAACTAAAAGCCTCAGATAACTTCAAGTGAGAAAACTTCATTTTTCTGTCACATGTAAGAAGTCAGAGAAATACATTAATGACTGGTTCTCCTGTCACTGGTGACCCAGGCTCCTGTCTCTTTACCACATCCTCATTCAGCATATGGCTTTCCTCTTCAAAGTAATGTCGTGGTCTGAAACAGATGCTGAAATTCCATTTTAAGTTACTGATGAGGAAAAGGGTGGGTCCTACAGCTGAGTCAACTCTGACAGGAAACATTTCTGAAAGTTCCACACTATAGATTTGGCTCTGTGTGTCTGTCAGTTCTATATCCTTGAACCAGTCGCAGTTATGACTTTGTTTTAACTCCTCTACTCCTAGTGATCACCGGCTGTCTCTTTTGTCTTGCTGTTATTCTCTAAACACATCATTCAGCAACTACTTATGCAGAGCGTATGTCCTAGACATTATGTATGAGGTAATTTAAAGTACGAGGGCTCTGCTCGTAGTTGCAGGTAATGCCATGCTGTGGAAAACAAGAGGCCTGAGCATCTGTGGATTTCGACAGTCATATGGTGTCCTGGAATCAATCTCCTATGATACTAAGGAATGATTCTGCTGGGTTTGGAGGAACAGCTCAGTAGTGAGGAGCGCTTGCAGAGGACTAAGGTTCAGAACCAATATGGTAGCTTACAAACACTTGTAACTATAGTTTCAGGAACCTAGAATTTTCTTCTAAGTGCCTAAGGCACCAGGCACACACATACATACGTACATACATACATAGATACATACATACAAGCATTCAGGCAAAACACTTATAGACATAAAATTAAAAAGAAATAACCTCCCCTATTTCTCTTTTTCAAGAATAATTGTACTTTCATTTCTTCCTATTGACAGACCTGGACCATATCAAGCTGCAAGGGAGTCTGGAAAAACAGTGTTTTGTTGTTACTGTTCTGCTACAAAGAGTCCACTGGGTATTGAATAGGCATGGATTACTCTCTCCCATTCTTAGCCTTCTCTTTTCTTCCCCATCTCTGTGTCTCTTCAACTTTAGTCTGGATTTAAATATCTGTTCCTGGATTTAGAACTTTAAAAAGAAAATGTTTGTTTTTAATCCCACTGCTGAATCAAAAGCAGTAGTTGAGATGCCAAATATAAACAGACACGCCAGGCGCAAGGCTTCAGCAGAGAAGGCACACCTTGTACTTTCTGAATGACAGCTTCACTGGCCAGCTTAAGAACATCAGCGAGTTACAGAGAAATAAACTACAAAATGCCAACTTTTGACTCAGCACAACACTGAGGACTTGTTTGTGTGATGTATTTGTCTTGTTTTGCTGAATTCTTGTGGGATTTTGGTCTCCTCCATCTGCCCATTTGACGGCCATTAGTATCCCTGTGATAGGATCCGATAATACATGCAGAGTAAACACCATTCCAATGGCTGAGATCAAATGGGCTCTGATTTTCTGGAGTTTAATTTCCTCCTTGGGTTGGGGAAGTGACAGGAGGGAAGGGCAGGAGGCCAGACACCTTGAGGGGAGCTGCCAGGACTTCATCAGGGCTTTAGGACTGTGTTTGGTGCAATTAATTTGTTAATTCAGTTAAAAAATAAAAAGACACAGTTCCCGTGTGGCCCGAGAGGAAAATGCAGCTGCTAAAGTGGCTGATTTAGAATGACCTGGGTACCAGGGGAAATGAGCCAGATTCTTCCCAGAGCCTAAATCACTCTCCACCAGGCAGTCAAAGACTGGAACTGGGCGGCCTCCAAGATGGGCCTGCAAAGATTGTGGGTTTTCATCATCCTTCGACCCTCACCTGACTCTCCTTTGTCAGAGGGAACAGGAAGCAGAGGGCAGGGGTGATCCTTTGAGAATGAGGCTCCACTCTCTTCCTCTCTGTGTGTTTAAAGATAGGTACTTTATATAACTGGTGGGCTGTGGATGTGCCTCACTTGGTAAAGTACCTGCTGTGCTAAGCACGAAGACCTGAGTTCAGACCCTCAGCATCCATGTACAAAGCTAGGTGCTGAGGTACCCAGCTGGGTTCTGGGTACTGGGTTCTGTAATCCTGGCACTGGAGGGGCAGTGATGAGCAGATGATGGATCTCTGGAACCCAACTTAGCCTAATCAGATGTGTGAGCTCCAGGTTCAGGGAGAGACAGTCTCAAAAACAAACAACAAATGAACAACACAATATAAAATAAAAGAAACAAGTTAGAAAGCAACTGGGAAAGACACCCGGCATCAAACTCTGGCCTCCACATGCACACACAGAGCACCCCATCCCCCAACTGTGTACTTTCTGTAATTGAAACAACAGCCAGGGCTCAAGCCTCACTTCAGAGTCTGTAAAGCATTTTTCATGTCCATTATCTTCACAGGGTGGCCCAGCTGGCCAAGCCCTTGTCCTTAGCTATGGAACCAGACACCATTAGAACTGAGGTTTTCCACGAGTGTCTACATAGAGGTTTCCCCACACATGGCATAGACGAGATTTTTTTCCCTCTTTCTTTGAATCTCCAGTTCCTAGGGAAAGACTTGGAGGAGGGGGACAAGGATGAAATGAACATCTGTGATGTGGTCTCACTCTTGCTGGAGTGCACAGCCAAGGAACCCAGGTCAGGTGGGACTGCTCATCCCAACAAAGGCTTGGAGTGTGTCACAACGGGACACTCAACAAGGCTCAGTGAAGCCCATACAGAGCGAATGGTGCATTAGAAAAACACACTAGGAGAGAGATAGTGGGCAGAAAGGTGATTCTAGGGACTGAGAGAGACTGTGGCCATGAGAAGAACTGAACACGTGATGCTTATGTACTTTTGGGTCTCTCTACACCCCCACCCGCTCTGTGTTGGGGATGCAACCCAGGGATTTGTGCATACTGGGTTCTATCACAACTCCAGCCCTGTGTGCTTCTATGGTTGATTCAGTAGAAATTCTTCTGGCTTCAGCCTGCCTCCACCTTATGAAAAGCAAGTGGAAGGCCCCCTTGTGGAGTGTGACTGTGGCCTCACACTCAGCGGCAGCCACTGTGTACTCATCTATCTACACACAGTGGAGTAGGGTAGACAAGACCTGGCTTCTGGTAGCCAAGAGAGTCTGCTCTGTGCTAGCCAAATGATCTGAAATATGTCCTTGGAAAGAGTCACATGTCTGATTCTATGATCTATCTGCCTAGGGGAGTCAATAGTTGTAGCTTGGAGCCATGTAGGTGACCAGAGAGAAGCAATAGTGTTATTGTCCACTGTGACCTTGAATTTTTTGGCCACCACCTTTGAAAACAGAGCCTGGTTTCTCGTTTCCTGGGTGCCTGATCTGATGGGCCCTCTGACACCAAGCCATGTTGTGAGTTTCAAGAATCTAGTTAAAACAGACAGAGGGCGCAGAGGAGGATGGAAGGGCTGGTGCCTAGGAAGAGAGGCACCAACCCTTCATGAAATGATTGTAACATTTGATCACTTATCTTGCCACACATAGTAGGTGGTCAGCTGTTAGAATCCAGGCTGTGGAAATAGCTCAGTTGGTGAAGAGTTTGTTGTGCGACTGCGAGGACTGGAACTCAGATTACATACAAGCCACATGGGCATGGTGGCCTGCCTGTGACCTTACCTTGTAAGATGGGAATCCCCAGACCAAGCTGCAAACCAGAGTAGTCTAATACAGCAAGCTTCAAGTTCAGCCAGATGGGGAATGGTGGAGAAAGAAAGGCAGTGTTAACCGTGGGCCTGCCCACATACAGGCACACAAGTGTGCCTGCACATATATCCACACATAGTTGAACACATATGAACACACATGCATAAACACATCACATTTACATGTGCAAGAAGTAAATTAATGAAGTTTTTTTTTAATGCTAGAATCATTTCAAGTTATCTTTCTGCTTTGAAGTAGAAATTTCTGGTTTTTTTGGAGACTCAGTTGTGTCCTGTGATGTTTTTGTCTGGAAGCTGTTATGAGAGGATGTTTTGCTGAAGCAGGCACGTGAGAGGTTGTTTTTGCTGAGAACAGACAGATGGTCTTTTTCTGGAAGCTAGCATGTGATGTTTTGCTGGAGCAGATGCTTGGGAGGACACCTGATGTTTGGAAAGGGTATAAGTATAACCAAGCAGACAGTGGATGATGCTGTGGCATTGGTTCACCTTGCCACTCTTTACTGGTCTTTGTTGGGCTTTGCTGACACTGGTCTTCACTGATGACGCTATGGAGTTGGTTCACCTTACCATCTTCACTGATCATCACTTGTCATGACTTCGTGGAAACACACTAGAGAATTTCTTATGATAGTCTGGCAGCTTCTTCCTGCTTCTGCACAGACTTGGGCTGATTGGCAGAGCCTTGAGGTTTCTTCTGGATTGAACTGCCATTGTTGCTGATTTGTGAATGGTATTTGTGAGTGAATCGAGCTACCAATGTTGATTTATGTGAACTAAACTGCTCATATGCTGGCAACACAGATTGGAATTGCCCCAAAGAACTATTTCTAAACAGATCCACATCCCCCTTTGCCCCATTAACCTTTCCTTTCCATTACCTCTGGTGGGTAATGGGCTAGAAGGGAGGTTAAAGCATTTAAGAACCCTTATTAAAGTAGGTTTTGAAAAATCTAAGCCTACACTGCTCTGTTCCCATGTCCAGAGGAGTAAAGTGTGTCTTATTTGGGCCCATACACTCATCCCAAGCTGCTTCTGCTACTTAAACATACATTTTCTCCTAAGCAAGCCATCCTGCAGCCTGCCAGACTTTGCCATCCAAAACACAAAGCTTGTAAGGGAGGATCCACACAGCTGGCACCTCCTAGACCCAATAATAACTTGCACCCCGTGGGATGAACTATTTTGTGTTTATTCATGGCCTGAGCTCCACCCACATCCATTTGACATCAATGTTTCCATGGCAAATAATAATCTTCAGATGTAATAGAGCAGGGGCTGCAATCCCACAGAGCGCAGCCAGATGAGATAAACATGTTGCTTAAATGATGGGCACAATGGTGCCGAGCAGCCGGCAGCCTGTGTGTTCATGTCCCAGTGGGTTCACATCACAGCCCAGAGGTTGCTCCACTAATGAGGAATGAGTAAAACGTGTAGCTCTGAACACTTGACGATACGCCTCGACATCCCACGTCCTGTGGGAGTGTGTATTTATATGGAGAGGCAGGACTGTCGCGCTAAGACATATGGATGCTGTCCTGCATCTGGAGCATGTGTTCGCCCTCCACATTTCAAAGTCATCATTTGGGCCACAGTTCTGTACAGAATTTAAAATAGACTCTGGAGTCTTGCTCTCTGTTGTCTGCAGCCCTCATTTAACACCCAGGTCTGGCTTTGTGTAGGCGTCTGTACTTGAATGTTAACATGTTAAATACAAAACTCCATAAAGCCAGAGACCCCATGCTATGATGACAAATGCCGTGATTTCAGAGAAGCAGCAGAGGACAGAGGACCTTATGCACTGACGTAGGGGTTCTTGTTTCCTGAGGGACAGGCCAATATGCTACCCAACAGGGAAAAGAGTCCAGAAGAAAAGCTACTACATTTGAACATGCTTGAGGGTACATTATTCCTGGAAATGCTAAAAGGACATCTAGATACCACAGTACTATGTCCCCAAGTGTCCTGCCAGCTTGCAGATGCCATCACCTAGAGCTTGTTGGAAATACAATCTCAGCCTCCTCCCCAGACTTTCTGAGTCAGTGTCTGAATCTTAGCAAGGTCCTTAGGTCATTCACATGCACAGTAGAGTCTGAGAAGTGCTGGTTTATCTGCAACACCATGGTGTGGAGTAGATAATTGAAACCAGTGTTCAGGAAGGAAGAGGAGAGAGGCAGAGGATGAAAAGGAGATGGGGGGGGGGGAGAAAAAGAATGACAAAGAGAATAGGGGAGAGCAGGAAACAAGGTGCAGAGGAAGACAGAAGGGAGAGCATCCAAGGAGGGTTGACATTTGCTGTGTCCTCTGCAGCACGTGCTTCATGACTCTTGACTCTTAGGCAAAGCCTGTGAGGTATGAACTCCCACATTTCCCTTTGACTAGCCAGCAGCATGGAGATGCATTCAAACTACAGGACATGTGCTTGTCATACGTGCTCGGGACTACTGAAATCTCACGGAGATCACTATTTCTTTAATGATTGTGGGAATTGGAACTCCCTGCAGGTATCTTTGGTACACGGAGCATCACTCACGTTGGGGAGGCTCTGGGCAACCTTCATTCTTTATCCTTTAAAGGAAGTGTTTCAGGAGTGCCCGCTCACTTCAGAGCTGTTGGAGAGCTGCTGCTGATTGTCAGTAAGGTTGCTGAAGGCAGCCAAGGTGGCTGCTTGAGTGCAGATCTGGTGAGCAATGGATGGTACCTCTGTTTACTATGGAGAAAAAAAAGGTTGGAGTTGTGTGTGGTGGAGGAAAATGAGTGTTGGCAGCATAGCAGTGACTATGTGTGTGGGGAGGAATGCCCCAGCCTCTTGCTTCCTGGTCCCACTGCTACCTAAGCCCCCCATGCCTGAATGCACTAGCTAGCTCTCAGGGGCCTGTAAGCCTCCACAGACTTCACATTACAGCAAGGCAACATGGGAAGAAGTATTCCTTCTCTGTGTAAGAGCCTGGGAACAAACGGCTCAGACATCAGAGGCATCTGGCCCTTCAAAAGGAAATTATTCAGTCCCAAATATGTACAAAGACCTCAGATTGACTCAGGACTCCTACAGATCTGTGCGAATGAAACACTACAGAGCAAGATGGTGCTGGCTCTGCTGGGGAAACACCCCAGTGCTATGCATGCTGGGTAGGGGCTGTTGCTGGAAGAAGGTCAGGCATGCTGTGATGCTCACTGACCTCTCAGTTCTCCTTGGCACCTCTAGAGTTCTTGTTATTGGATTGCAGCCACTAGTGGCCCCAGGAACAGCTTTGCTTCCAACTAGGTCACTTTTCACTGCGCACTACTATGTTCTTTGTATTGGACAGCCTGCTATTGGGCACCTTCACTGTGCACGACCATGTGATTTGTTCTGAACACTTCACTATTGACCACCATGAACAAAAGTGACTTATGGAAAAGAGTTTATTTAGGTTAATGGTTCCAGAGCAGTTAAGATTCCATCTGGTCGGGACAGCATAGGAGCCTGTGGCAGGCATGGCAGCAGGAGCAGAAAGCTGAGGGCTCACATCTCAATCTTAGGCACTAAGCCGACAAGGCAAACAAGTGAGGTGATCCTATAAACTCTCAAAGCTCCCAGCCCTACCCCAGTGACATGCCTTCTCCAGAAAAACCATCAGGTCACTTCTTTGAAATAGCACCACATTGGAAACCAGGTGTTCAAACACCTGAGCCTACACAGGACAGTTTACATCCAAACTGCCACATTCTTCAAACTTAATTTCATAACACATACTGTTTTATATTTTGCTCTATTTTTGTGAGAAAAATGTATACAACACCCTCTGAATGATTAAGCTTTTTTCAAATGCAGTAGTGCTTTAGCAACTTTTTTGTTGTTGTTGTTACTATACCAAAATACCTGACCAAGTCAGCTTTAGGACTGAAGGGTTCATTTGATGAAGAAGGAACAGGGAGGGTACCAAGATGGCTCATCTTTATTAGTAAAGATGCCTGAAGCCAAGCCTAACGGCCTGAGTTCAATCCTGAGGAACCACATAATGGAAGGAGAGAACTGAATCCCTCAGGTTGTCCTCCAACCTCCAGTCATACATCATGACTGTGATCTCTCTACACACAAATAAAATATAAAAGAAAGGATAGAGTCTATGATGGCAGAGAGGGTTCAGTGGCAGGTGTACGAGACAGCTGGTCTCATTCCATCTGCAACCAGGAAGCAGGGAGGGAGTGCTGGTGCTCCATGGAGGATGCTGGTGCTCTGTGGGGGATACTGGTGCTCTGTGGGGGATGCTGGTGCTCCATGGGGGGGTGCTGGTGCTCCATAGGTATGCTGATGCTCCATGGGGGATGTTGGTGCTCTGTTTACTTTCTAGTTTTTTGTGCAGTTCTGGATGCCAGCCTGTGGGATGATGATGTCCATGCTCATCCTGGGTCTTCTCTCCTGGGAGAAAGTTCTTTGGAAACAACTTCCCAGATGCAACCAGAGGTCATTGGTAAAGATCACAAATAGCTTAAACCATCCAAGGCAAGCTTGTTTCTGAAGAGTGCTGTGAACTCAGTGCTTAGTGCTTCCACACATGTGCAAAGTAGACCTCTTAGTACAGTGCCTAGCTTCAGGCGACATAAAATGGACTAACAGGTTGTGCAGGCTAGTTTTATGTCAGCTTGATATAGGGTAGAGTCATTTGAGAGATGGGAACCTCATTGAGAAAATGCCTCCATAAGACAGGCATGTAGGGTGTTCTCATAATTAGTGATTGATGGGGGAGGGTCCAGCTCATTGTGGGTGGTGCCATCCCTAGTCTGGTGGTTTTGAGTTTTATAAGAAAGTAGGCTGAGCAAGCTATGATGGAAGCTAGTAAGCAGCACCCCTCCATGGCCTCTGCATCAGCTCCCTCCTCCAGTTCCTGCCTTGTTTGGGTTCCTGTTCTGACTTCCTTTGATGATGAACTATGAGGTGGAAGTGTAAGCCACATGGACTATCTTCTTCCCAAGCCGCTTTGGTCACGGTGTTTCATCATAGCAACAGTAACCCTTACTAGGACACACGTGCTCCTTTGGCTGGGTGAAGTTTCAGGTGACACTGGACTTCATAACTATCTTAGGTCCTCCCATTAGGCTCGCATAGGTCCTCAAAGCTCTTTTCCCACATTAAATGCAGGTTTAGCATTCAATGCTGGTCCTTCATCTTTGCCTTTTGACGTTCTCTGACCCTTTATCCACTCTTCAGACATGGCAAGACTCAGAGCTCAGCCCTGGGACCTGGCTGCTCCTTTCCATCAAGGCATCATCATCCCTTCCTCATCTTCATCCTTTTATCATTGTCTCCATGGTGACCCCCTGCCCTATCCCAAACAAGGTCTTCAGGAGAATTCTGCTGCTATGTCTCTTGAGATGGGAGATAGAAGGCTGATGCCCACATCACAAGAACAGATATTTTCTGTACATATTTCTATTGGATTCACCAAGATTTGGTGAGGATGGAGTCTCATGATACCTGCATCTTCAAACCCTCTATGATCTTTGGAATCATAGAGCATCCAGGTGGAAGACATGCTGTGTGGAAGGGAGATACATCACGCAGAAGAACCAGAGACTTTCTTGAACTCCACCACCATGGCCCTCTGAAGTTCTGAACTTATCATGTAAAGCATGGCTGCCCGTGTGTCCTGGGATAGTTGAGATGAGTTCAGATTTAGCACGCAGCATTCTTCTCTTATTTCCCTCTTCTCTCTTCCCTTCCTCTCAGCTTCGAACCTAGAAGAAACTCCAATCCAAAGCAAGCACAGGTTTTACAGTCTTAGAGGACTGTGCCCCTTGTTCCTAACGCATACTGCTGGGCAAAAAACGAAGACTGGAGTGTAGCTGAGCTGTACTCCATGTATGAGACACACTCCCGGCCACTTCCATCAGGAACGCTTGGAAGGCGTTTATGGTTGTGCTAAGTGACTTCCAACTCTTTGTTCCTTTGGGAATTGTTTTGTGATGAATATGGTCTTTTGACCAAAAAGACCTTAATGATTAAAAGTGTTGTAAAATACAATCACCTGGGACAAGTGTGGTCATCTGGGAAGCATTCCATGAGTGAAATGCATTAACTTGTTCTGTAACGGGCCACAGGATCAAGATGTGAGTACACACAGGAGCTTTTAAAATAGCTTTCCAGTGGTAAAAACTGGTCTGACTTGTCAAGAACTGTATGACAGAAGTATATGGAGGGCTTGGAGGGAGGAAAGGGAAAGGAGAAATAATGCAATTATATTATAATCTCAAAAATAAAGTTATTTTTAAAAGAATCACATGACAGCATCAAGGAAAAACCAAACGTTCATATTCCTTATGCCCCAACAGCTCCATCTCTATTGCTCCTATTTGTCCCTAGAGCAGCTCTTTGCCCAGGTGTCTGAAAGGTGTCACCTATAGCACTGAGTCTTAGGATAAGAACTGGAGGCAATGGCTCCCTCTACAGGGAAAAAGATGGTAAATGTGCTACATTCTTGGGATAGGCTAATCACAGTGAAACTGAAATATGTGTATCCACATATCCTGTGGGAAATTTTTAACATTTAATACTGAGCCAGCACTAATTAACAAGTGTGTTCGTGTAGGAAAGAGCATAAAGAGGACTCAGTGGGAGCACTCATCCACATCCCGTTACCCCAGGGCACAAGGATAGAGTCACTTCTGAACACCACCAGTACCTGACAGGTTGGTGGTAAATGGCGGATACTCCAACTGAGATCATAACATTTTATTTAATTTCTCAAAAGGATGGTTTGGAAGCTGAGTGAGGTGGTTCGTGCTGTAAACCCAGCACCGAGGAGACGAGGGCAGGGGGAATTACAGCAGGCTCACAGCTAACTGGGTCTGTACAGTGAGTTCCAGCCAATGATGTTGCAAAACAAAACAAACAAAGGGTTCACTTAAGCAAGCAGACAGGGACACTGGTTCAACAATTGTGGTTGGTAGAGCTGAAGTGTTGATGGATTTGTTGTTGTTGTTATATTGGAGGTGTTATGTGTGTGTGTGTTTTGTTTTGCATTTTGTGTTCAAAAGCATGGGGTGGAAGAAGAAATAACAGAATATCATGTCTAACAATAGACGCACGCCCACATGGTGTCAGAGAGCTCCAGACGTCTTGACTCCAGCAGAAAAAAAATCGTCTATACTGAAAACTTATTAGGAACTGATAACTCATCAGAGCAAACCAAAGAAACCTAGAAAACTAGACAGGTATGTCTGCTAGTCAGGGTGGATGAGCTTTGGCTGCGATAACAACCACCACCTCAATCTTAGTGTTTTAACAACAATGCTTATTTTTTTTTTCATCCATACAAAGTCCCTTGCACACTCAAGTGACTGTCTGGACACTGTCTTCCACACAGTGCCCCACACCGTGCTCATCCAGTGACACCCCCATCTTCACCCTAAGGCCTCTATTCGAGCTGCAGCAGAAAAGGAAAACGGTTTGCACTTCCTTGGCTCTCTAGTAGCATACATCATCTCTACTACACTCTATTGGACAGAATCATTCACATACTGGTCCCTACCTACGACAGTTCTGGAAAGCGGATGGAAGCCCAGGAAGGTGAGGTGGTGGTGAAGTGGTAAGCATGTCTCCTACAGGAGGGAACCTGAGGCCACCCCGTAAAGAAATCATTCTGGTCAGCCTATGCCCTGGACGTCATCTTCTGGAATCTCCACGTTGAATCCCTGGATTGGACTGGCTGTCCTTGTTCTTCTGATGAGCAACCATTCCTATGTTGGATACAGAGTAGAATATCAAAAGGAAAGATAATTAAAACAGCATCTTCGAGAAACCCAGTGGGGATCTGGCAGAGAAGTTCCCTGTGCCCTGATGTGACTGCCACCCATACATCTCGCTTTAAAGCCCCTATCAACCAGAAAGAAAATCTGTTGACATTTGAACCTGTGGTAGACCTAAGTTGTGATTCTCATAGCTCAAAGCCCCTTAGTGTCAGCGGGCTAAGAACATCTCTTGGTTTTGGAGTGATGGACACGATTTCAAATGCTTAGTGATGCAATTATAGTAATGACCACAGACCCTACCTCCTCTCTCATTTACAAGCCAAGTTGCAGCGGAAGACAAATACCAATGACTCTGTCACGTGTGAGTTCAAATCTAGTTCTTGTTCACCAGTGTACATTATTGACAAAAGCAGTGGTCAAAGTGTAGGCTCTGAACATTTTCTTGAGTCTGCCATTTACTGACTTTATGTACCTGCTTCAGTTTCTTCATCTATAGATAGTTTAATATTGCTAGCTCAAACTTTTTAGATAAATTAATTTGTTAATTATTAGCAATCATTCACAAATTTATACACACACACATATATAATTTTACTCATATTCTTCCTTTATTTTTTCTTTCTTAATTATATTTTGACACCCTAAGATTTTGTTCAAGGATGAAATAAGTTAACACACAGTGTGGCAATGTTGAGGTCAATAGTATCCCCCCACATTGTGGTGATCTCAAATTATAAGGGTCTGGTTCCCAGTGATGACATAGCCATTGTGCCAAGGAACTCATTGTTTGCATTTTCTTAGTGGTGTGGTACTGGGTATATAAAAGTATAGCACATGTAATTATATACAGCCCATAGTACTTCATAATGAAGATAAACATCTATGTTGCTGATATATGTATTTATTATACTTGATTTGTTTGTTTGTTTTTTTTATTTTTCCTTTTTGTTTGCTTTTGAGATGTGCTTTTAATATGTAGCCTTGGCTATTCTGGAACTTTAAATGTACATCAGGGTGGCCTTAAATGCACACAGATACACCTGCTTCTATCTCCTGAGTGCTGGGATTCAAGGCTTGTTCTACCATGCCTATTCACGGCCACTCCACTATAGTTTGTTACAGAGCTTGATGCAGTCCTTAGAACTTGTCACGTATCAGAGGATGACATTGAATTCCTGACCCTCTTTGCCTTCAGCGGAACACCATGCTAGGTTTATGGGTGTGTGCCACCACAGCCAGTCACTCGACTACAGACCTTTAGTTGTTATTCTAGAGCATAGTCTCATTTATATTTTTAAAAGTGGATTGTAAAGCTGTTTGCCTTGTTATCCTGATGGCAGCTTCACGCATCTCATGATTACCACATCTCTTGATTGTACCAGGAGCCCATGTCTCATGAGTGACCTGTGCCTTATAGGTTGTATAAATGCACCCCATGATATTTGCAGAGTGACGAAATCACCTAATGACACGTCTCAGAATGATCCCAATCCCTGTCGTTAGGCAACTCGTGACAGTGCATCATTTAGGACAGACAGTGACTGACAGGCCAGAAAAAGCTCAGAGTAGAGACCTCAGTGACTCCTGCGGACTCTAGCACAGCTCTCGTTGACGGGGAAAGCAAATGGAAGACCATCTGTGTTCTGATTGATTTAGAGGAGACAGTATGAAATTGGATTCTTTTCACCAGTGAATACAAAAGCATATAATTAAAAACTCCTCAGCCTTTTGGGCACTCAGGGATGTCCATGTAAAACAGAGAATGAAATCCAGTAATAGAATTTCATGAATGAAGACAACGGTGTCCTTTGAATGGGAACAGAGCTAAGTGAACTTCAAGTGCTTCTGCTCTTGAAACGTGGTCATGTGTGGCTTTGTCTAAACAGGGAATCATATTTGTGGTGTGCTTTCCATTGTTTTAAAAGGGCTATAGAACCTTGTAATAACTTCTGGGTCTGTTTAGTAAGCTCATTGGTATGCAAAGACATTACACTCTGAACAAGGAAAGTTTTTTTTTTTTGCCTAAGAAATTGGTTTTCTCTCCCAGACAGTGATGGTGCACATTTACGGTGCTTCTACTGGCCTGGACCTGGATGTGATCCTTACATCTGATCCCACACTTCCTCCCTGTTGCCCTGCTGGGGCAGTACCTGAGTCCCCAAAAGTCCATGCCTATTCTAGGCAACACTTTTCCCCATTTCTTTCAATACCTACCATTACAAGTTCAGCCTTCTTTATTTTTAAGTTAACTTTCATGTGTTGCACATTATTAAAACACTACATATATCTGTAAGGAGCCTTGCTTCGGGTCACAGAAACCCCTTGCCTACTTCCATACCAAAGCTTCATGTTATAGTGCCAGATCCTGGTCAAAGCAAAGGAGATACTTGTACAGCTGAAGAGAGCAAATATGTCTCCAAGTCCAAATACCACTCAGAGTGACAGGGCCAGCTGGACTGTGGCCTCTCCTTACAGCAAGGGTTCCCAACACCATACAGATGCCCCATTTCATGTGCCTCCTCAGAGCTTGCTGTATTCCATGAGACCCTCTAAAATATATTGACTCAGCCACGCTTCAACAAGGCTATGGTCCTGCCCACCCGTCCTCTCTCTGGCTCCTGGGTCTAGGTAGACCTTTACCAGGATCTGCTCTCCCCTGGCCCTTGGCCAGTCCCTCCTTGCATCTGGTCCCCTGCATTTCTTTCCTGGCTGGTCTCCCAACAGAGAGTTTATTCCCTGTCCTACACCCTGGAGGGACTTAAAGACAGACCTCAAAACTGTAGCAGCTCCCCCTATAGGATAGAGGAGGGAATTCTTAGGGTCTTAGAGCCCTCTCAAGAGGGAACCAGGCACACATTCCTGGGCAGACTTCCAGCTGCTCTATAGTGGGGTGAAGGAACAGAGGTATGTAGTGTTCACCTCAGATCTCGTCCCCGAAAACTACTGTAAGTTTAGACTTCCGCTGTCATCAGCAAGCAAGAGAATCAACAAGTGCACTTCATGCAATTTTGTTGAGTCTTATGAGAAATGGAAAACACACACACACACACACACACACACACACACACACACACGAGCGCAAAAAGTCTACATTGATTGTCTTCTCCAGTTGTTCTCCACTTTATTTTCTGAGATAGAATCTCTCATTGAAACTGAATCTCTTTTTGATTCCACTAGACTGGCTGGGGACCAAGCCCCAGAAAGTCTTCCATTTCTAGTGTCCTCAGTGCAGGGAAAACAGGCTCACACTACCACATCCAGCTTTTATTTGTGCATTGGAGACCAAACAGAGGTTTTCATGCCTATACAGTAAGCACTCAGGTTTGGACAACAAGCACTTTGCCATCTGAGTCATCTTCCCGGTCCCTCACCTTTGTCATCGTTAGGATTTCTATTGTTCTGATGAAGACCATGACCCAGAGGAGCTTAGGAAGAGAAGGGAAGGGAAGGGAAGGGAAGGGAAGGGAAGGGAAGGGAAGGGAAGGGAAGGGAAGGGAAGGGAAGGGAAGGGGAGGGGAGGAGAGGGGAAGGGAGGGGAGGGGAAGGGAAGGTTTATTAGCTTATACTTCTACATTTCAGTCCATCACTAAGGAAGTTAGAAGAGGACTCAGGCAGAGAGGGGGGCATTTGGAGATAGGAGTTGATGCAGAGACCATGAAGGGGTGCTGCTTTCTGGCTTGCTCCTCACAGCTTGCTCAGCCTGCTTTCTTATAGAACCCAAGATCACCAGCCCAGGGGTAGCCCCACCAACAGAGAGCTGGGCCATCTCCCATCAATCAGAAATCAAGAAAATGCTGGATGGACTTGCTTACAGGCCGATCTTATGGGATTATTTTCTCAATTAAGATACCCTCTTCCTAGATATGACTAGGTTCAGTCAAGTTGACAAAAACAACCAGCACTTTCTTCCTTGTAGTTTGTGTTTGTTTGTTTGTTTGTTTGGTTTTTGAAATACCCAGAATTATTTTTCCTCTCCTGGTCTCTGCTTTGGATGTGGTCTTTTCCTTCTCCATAAGGTTTTTATTTATTTTACATATGAGCTTTCTATCTACACATACACCTGAGTGCCAGAAGAGGGCATTAGACCCCATTTTAGACGATGAGCTACCAAGTGGTTTCTGGGAATTGGACTCGGGACCTCTGGAAGAGCAGCCAGTGCTCTTAACCACTGAGCCATCTCTCCAATCCAAGTGCGGAGCTCTCTACCCAGAATCCTCTCTGTCGTGCTGAGCTCAAACGCAGCTTGACTCCTCCCCATCTCTCAGTCCATGGCGCCTGAGCACACTGCCAACCCTTGTTGTTCATGTCTTGAGATAAATGCCCGTGAACTCTCTCTGCGTTTTTCCCGACTGTCTCCCCTCACCTTCCCCTCTTGGGTCTGCAGCAGTTCTCAGGTGCTCTGCATACAGGAAGTGCTCAAAAGTTTCAACTCAGGCTGTTATGTATGGAGACTCCAAAGGACTGTCCTCCAGGATGGCCATTCTCACTCTGAAACCCTTGAGAGGGTTTAAGGGGGCTCTACAAACCCTCTGAGTTCTGCAAAATCTTTGGCACACACAATTTTATGGTAAGAGGGTTTAAAGTTTCTTTCATCTCAAATGAGCCTATGACCTAAAAACTGTGGAGAATTCCTGACCCCTAGGTCTGCTGGAGTATGACAGATAAGCAAATGAAAGCCCAGTTTTTTCATCAAGTGGCCTAATGGTAGGCAGTTGCTTGTGTGCATGCTTAGTAAACAGTAATTGCTGTTTTAGTGTCCCTGTCTTGATCTCAGAAATACTCCCACTCTTGGCCCCAGGTCCTAGGTCAGGGGTTTCCAAACTATCCCAGGGGAACTCCTTTTAACTTATTTACTTAGTGTCTGTGGGCAGTACACCAGAGCATATGTGTGAAGGTCTAAAAACAACTTGCTGTAAGTAGCTGGTTTTCCCATTCCGTCACGTGGGTCCCAGAACTTAACTCAAGTTGTTAGGTTTGGCAGCCAAGCCCTATACTCCATGAGCTGTCTGGATGGCCCTGGAGAACTTCAGAACATACAGATTCCTGGGCCCCTTTTCAAGGACAAAAGAATGGAACGGCTAGGAGAGGGCCTGATTCTTGGCACCTTTATCATGTGTCCTCTTGTCCAGCAATCAACAAGGCCTGGGGTCATCATTCTGGGGTCCTTGTGAGCTCACAGCTTCCACATGAACGGTTATGCTCATCCCATCTTTCTTGCTCTGGGAAGTACCTACACTGAGGGTTGAGGCAGACTGCCTAAGCCTTTGAGGGACTGTGGGCTGCAAAATCCTTCTGAACAAAGGATGAAGTATCTTCATAATTATATCCAGGCCTAGATTTAGGCCACAGCTCATATGGCCTCTTGAACTTTAAATAAATACCTATCCTGTTCCTTGTTTAAACAGGTGTACGAGCATCGGCACAGACTGGATTCATCCGGGCGGGAAGGCAGCTCTCGCAGCTGTCAGAAGCATGCTGCCCTTTCATTTCTTACAAGTGAGGAAGCTAATTATACTGTCACTGAGAAAAACAATTGTACAATTCCTACCGAAGCTCAGTGAGATAACCCTTCTGTGGACTGTTCTCCAGCAGGGCTTGGTGGCTCAGTGTCAACCCAGGTGGCACAGGTCACAGGGCCTTTGAGGACATTGCAGTGGAGAGATTGTAGGCTGGCAAAACTGTCCCCAGAATCAATCGTCAGTCAATCTCTCTCTCTCTCTCTCTCTCTCTCTCTCTCTCTCTCTCTCTCTCTCTCTCTCTCTTTCTCTCTCTCTCTCTCTCTGCTCTCTGTCTCTTTCTGTGTCTCTATGTCTCTCTGTGTTTCTCTGTGTCTCTCTCTGTGTCTCTCTGTATCTCTCTCTCGCTCTCTCTTTCTCTCTCTCTCTCTCACACACACACACCCCACACATACATATCCATCACTGTCATGCACGTGCACACACATGCACACACTTTCACATTCTACAACGTAATTCACGCATACCATCAACACACATGCCTTTCTCAAGCATACTCTCATGCACTCACTCAAGGAGAACTCACACACATACACATAAATACACACCCCCACCCCCAGCCAGCTCTCACCTCTGATCCCAGAGTGCCGTCAGACCCAACCAAGTGTTTATGTCTGCGGGCTTCTGTTTTGCAGTTCCCTATTAAGATGCCTGGACAGTTCAGAGTTTTAGCATTTCCAAGCTTCTGACTCTGCTCACCCACATGAGTTCTGCTCAGAGGGGCACCGGAGAACTGGGATTATTCCCCACCACCATGGATACCAGCTCTGTGCATGTATTTACCCCATAGTCGGTATCTACCTCCTGGGGAGATTGAGCAGGGCTGGATGCCCAGGCCTCACCAGGTTTTATTGGCTGAGGTAGACCCTGGCCACTGACAGATAGTTCTGTGGTGGTTGCAATTGGGGCGAGACTGAGAGTCACTGAATCAGAGCAAAGGGTCCATGAACAAGGTCCTTCCCTGGGGACTTCCTTCCCCTCTGAAGAGGTACTTTCAAGAAGCAACCCAAGGGCCTCTGCCATGCCACAGCAAATGGAGGTTTCCCCATCCTGGCCTTTGAAGTAGAAGGTAACTATCAACCACACACAGACCCATGCCTTAAGTGAGCAGAAGTTCAGTGTGTCGGTAATTTCCCATGGTGCCACTGGCTAGATACTTTCAACAGAAACCTTATTTGTAGGGTAAAGAAGTTTTATAAGCAGCAGTAGGCAGGCTGTCTCCATAGAGGAATCCCAGGGAAAAGGAGCCTTCTGACTGCGAGTGGACTGGGTAACTAGGAGTTCCTGAGGGTGGCCTAGGGTGCTGCTGGATGTGTGAGCTCCTCTCTGAAGAGCAGCGCTGGTATTCACTGAGGAGGCACCTGTACCTGAGGGTGCAGCCTCAAGGGAGTCAGCTAGCCACTGTAAGCCAAAGCTTCCTCTTCTATAGGAAGTTCCTCACAGTAGGTCCTCAAACAGACCTTAGTGACAAGACGGCAGGTGGTAACTCTTCACATAAGGGACTAGTTGGGGACACGGCTTTATTCTTCATGTTGTACCTACCAGGGTCCTCTTCAAATCCAGAACAAAGATGGTATTCTTTTCTCAAGCCCCATTAACAAGCTAACAGACACTGTGACGTTTTACTATTGAAGAGCAGCTACCAACTTCAGTGGCTTAAAATAATGCAGATTTATAAGCATATAGTGCCGGAGGTCAGAAGTCTGAAATGGGTCTCACTGGATTCAAATCAAGATGTTGGCAAGGCTTGCTCCTGCTGGAGCCTCTCAGGGAGAATCCATCTTTTTGACTTTTCCAGCTTCTAGAGGCTTCCTGCATTCCTTGGCCCACAGCCTCTCCCTTTATCAAAACTAGCAATTTGGCATCTTCAAATCTTTCTGTCTGTCACTCTCCTGCCTCCCTCCTGTACCTACGAAGGCCCTTGTGATTACATGTGGTCCACACAGATCATTCAGGAAAATGCTCCCATCTCAAGACCCTTGACACAGACACATCTGCAAGCCTTCTTTGCTAGGAAAGGTAGCAGCCACCGCACGCTTCGTTATTAGAATGTGGACCTGCCCAGGGAGCCCTACTTTATCTGAGAGTGTAGTGAATTTAAAGGTTTTAATTCTTCCGACTTCCACAACCAACTGTTGACACTCACTCCTTCTTGCCCAGTAACAGATGTCGGTAGAGGGCTAAAGAAAATATTCCACAAATAAACTTCACCAGGAGATTCACAAAATGCCAGTTGGGGAATTTGGTCGTTTCTCTCACGGAGACTAGAAGGTGTGAACCTGTTTACTTGTGGCTGTGATTTTATAACTCTTGACACAACAAGGTCGTAGTTTTTGCTTGTAAAATCATGCCTAGCACATTTGAGAAGACTGATGGTCTCTGTGGCAACCTGCGGAGAAGACTAATTTCCAGGTAGTTTAATCTCTGGGGAGTCTAACCCCTGGGGGTTAGAGCATGACTGAGTCTAGTCCTCCTCTGAGGCAAGAGCAAGCAGAAAGCGAAGACTGTGCAAGTCAGTTCAGAATATGTGACTTTTTAAAATGCTTTTCCAACCAGTCAAGAACTCAGATGTGGAGTTTGGACTGGAAACTGGAACTCAGTGGGAGGTCTGTGCCCGTGGAGGATGGGGGTGCTCCGGGCTTTCACAACACAAAACAGGTGGTTTAAGCAGTGTGTTGGTGGATCGGCAGGAGGGTAGAAGGGAGGGGTAAAGGCTGAATGGGGGTGGAGGACTACTGGGAGGATGGGACCCAGCCTTCCAGACCTGCTCTGGACAATACAGAATAACCGATGAGACTGTGAACCTTCCTGGGTGTTGTTGGGGACAGCATAGGACTGTCCAGAGGCCCAGGGAGGAACCCGGAAGGCGGGTCTGGCAAAGGTGTCTCTGTATGGGCAAACCAAAGTATAGCTCAGAGGCCTTGGAATGAGAGACACATAGAAATGGAAGTCTAGCTAAGCAGGAACTCCCTCCAAAGAAGACTGGAGAGCCCAGTGGTAAATCTTCCCTCGTCTGAGCTGTGATGTGGAGTCCAGCCACAGGCAGGACCAGCCGAGCCTGTGACAGGCTTTAATTAGTTTAGGGTAAGAAATGTGCGCTTTGTAAACACACCAGATGTTTTTCTTTTGTTTATTTTAATTTTTTGTTTGTTTTACTTTTTGTTGTCGTGGATGTTATTGTTTTAGTAGAACTTTAAATAAGGACTGGGAAACAGGGTCCTCCTTATCCTTGTTTGGGGAGGCCCAGCTGGAGAATCAAAGAATCTTTTTACAGGTCAAGACTCTGGGCAGGTAAATCATGAAAATGTGATAAGTCAGGATCCCGGAAGTGGCTGCTCTGGGGTTCCCTGGGGGGGCTCTAAATAACCTCTTCAACATATTGTGTGGATGGGGGAGACAGTGGAGGATAGAAAGGGAAGCACCCCCTGCTGGGCATCGAAACGGACAAGTGATCTGGGTTCCACCTTCTCACACAGACCCAACAACAACCGTTACAGAGCTTCCTGGGCGACAGGAAGTTGCTCGTGGCTTGCCCAATGCCTTAGCTGACCATTCCCCCTTTCCACAAAGAACACAACAAATCTAAGCCTGCAGTCTCTGCAGCAGAACTGCCTGGCATCAATTAGTGCCAACTTCTGGCAAGTGGCAATCCTCAAACAAGTATCGAGATGTTCTTGGCGTGAGTGTTTAACATGAGCTGTAACTGAGCATCCATGACGCACCCCCACATGACAACTAGACTCAGGCACATTGTGACCCTGTGACCCAGGGATGAGCCCGAGACCAGAATCAAGTCCACGGGTCCACCTCCTCTCATCTCCCTTAAGCCGTTCAGCCAACCACACAAAAATAGACTTCCCAGGACTGACAACTGACGGATTAAGTCCAACTTCTCTTGTTCTAAGATGTCTTCAAAAAAACAAACAAACAAGCATACAAACAACATCAGCCAGCCAACCAACCAAAAGCCGGCGACTTCCCTTTGCACAGTGGAGGAGAAGCAGCAAAGGGTGTGGAAGCAGAGGGGTGGGTAATTTATTCAGGAGCTGGGAAGCTGAGAAACAGATTTGAAGACAAATACTTCAAAGCCCTCTAGAGAACGCACATAAAACACAAACCAGCGAGCGAGTGAGTCAAGCCCACTTAGAGTTTCTAGGGAGGAGAGTTCACCAGCACCACGAATCATTTTTCATCTGTCAAGAGATCCTGAACCAGCAGAAACCTGGGTGACCACAGGGAAATGGGTGTCCATCTGATCTTTGTTTCCCAAGCCGTATTCGTCAGGGGGCAGCAAAGACAGGAAGCCTACCCTCTTCAAACACATTCGGTTTCGACCTGTATGAAAAACGGAGGATAGTATATATTTTTGGCAGCTGAAACCCAGGAGGCTCACGTGGCCACCAGAAAGTCCATGCACCCACGCCCAACCAGATGCGGAAGTCCTTTAAAGGCAGTAACCTGAAACACGTTCTTGCTCCTGGCCCTGCCAAAGGGCAGCCAGGCTGGTTCACCTGGGTAGAAACTATGCCCCTGTCCATCTCCTAACTCCATACTGCACATCCGCTGTTCTCCCACAGAAACCACGTGACTGCCCAGAAAGGGTTCTGCCTTAGATAGCCAGCTAATGGAGGACCTTTCTCCTGTCAGAGCCCGCTGGATCTCTGTACCTCAGCGTCACCCACATCGACAATTTTTCTGCTCGGTGCCCCGCCACCCTGCATTGACTCAAGTGTCTGCCATCGGGACTGCAGCGGCAGCAGCGCTGGCGCTAGGTGACCGAGATATCCACACGGTTTTCCCTGAATGGCCACGAGGGGGCAGGAAAGAAGCCAGAAGCCAGGGTCAACCAAGTTGTTGGTGGCGCAAAGAGGCGCGGAGCGGGGACAGAGCGGGCGGCTAGGAGGCGGCAGGGGTCCTCGGGAGTCCCCTGAGGACAGTGAAGAGACGCAGCTGGGTCTGTACCCACGCCAGCCTCCCTGCGATTGATCCGTGCACTCGGGTTCTGCTGGCTCGGCGACTCGATACTGCAGTCCTGCAAGTGGTCTCCAGGGAGCTCGTCGTTCTGAGCCGGGAGGAAGGTCCCTTCATTCCTCACATGGACATTTCATCCTGGGAAGAAAAGTGTCCATTTCTTCCTGCCTTCCCTTCTGCCTCTGGGAACCTACCTGCCCCAAAACTGGTGACCACTGTTACCCTTCCACCCGAAGCCCCAACCCCGTCCCCACTATTTTTTTGCATACACCGAGTGCAGAGTCCCTGACACTAGATGATTAGACATTTGTGAATCAGGAGCCTGCTTATGATAGTGAATTTGATGGATCACTTCCTTATTTCCCGCTCCACACTGGCTCCTTCCGCTCTTGGTACCGGTTTCCACACGTTTCTGTCACCCCCATCCCAAGAAGATACTATTCAACCAGTTCTCTCTTTCCAACCTCTGTCCATTTTCCTCTCCTGGATTCGAATGCATTCTGAATTCTTGGAACAGCAGCTAACCAATGGTTCTAGTCCAGCAGGGTCAACATAAGTTTAAAAACATACTGATCAAAATTCAGTGGAACATTTGTGTATTGTGTGTTTTTGAGTGGACATTTAATTCTTTGATAAAAACATTTCCCAGTTTTCTCCTTTAAGGAAAAAGAAAACTCTTGGCTTTAAAAATATTTACAGTGCTTTGTTTCCCTGATGATAATTATTTTGGAATATCTAATAAGATATGTAAAAATGATAATGTAAAAATTTTATTGTTTCTTCAAAACAGATCTGGCTCAAAGAGATTAGGGAACCATTCTGATGCTAATAAACAATCAAGTAAGAAAAAGATTTTAAAAGCCTTAACAACAAAACCAATGAAAGCCTGCCTTCCTCCTCTGGGTCTAGCTATAGGACATTGTGTCTCAGTGGGAGGGAGCAGGTCTCTGCTTGTCTGGACTTAGAGGCTTTGGTTTCCACTCTCTCCCACCCCTTCCAAGAGGAAGCTAGTCTAACTTGACAGAGAGCAGTGATCTCAGTGTACCAGCATCTAAAAGAGGGACAGCGAGGCTCCTTGACACTGTTGCCCTTAAGCACTGCCTTAAGGTCTGCACATGTGTGACTCTGGCCTTAGGTTACTCAGTGTCTAGTTCTCCGGCAGGGCAGTGGCCCAGGCAGTCGGACTTTCCATAATGGCTTTCTCCCTCCACCCCTTGCAAATTCCGCGATTTGTTTGCATCTCCAGCAGAGGGTAGGCAGGAGAAAGAAAAGCTGAGCAACAAGTCAGTCTTGCGTTTCTGAGTTGACTCTTCCAGGGATGGTGGGAAAAGAGCCACGCTGTTGGCTAAAATGAGATTTGGGGATTATCAGTGGATTTAATCTGGTCTCACATCTACCATCTCCGTAAATAATTAGAGATTACTAGTCACATTCAGAAGTTGCATTATTAACCTCAAAGAATTCACAGAAAATCTAAATAGGCTTAGATTCCATCCTGGGATCCATAATGTGAAGTGTGAGCTATGGCTCCAGATAATTAACATTTTAGGCTCTCCCCTCCCCCGGGGGCGGAGCCACAACACCACCTAGGTGTGTGAAGACTTGAAATACAGTATGAAGAAGGAGAGAATAGCCCAAGTAGGAAGAGGACTGGCTGTGGAACACTGCTTCCTTCTCTGGTCTCCAAGGGAATATTCAGGAGGTGTGAGAAGAGCCTTGATTGTAGCATGTGTTGGAGGCCACCCGGCAGAGGTTGACTCATAGAGCAATATCTGCTCGTGAAGAGCATTCTGGACACACAGACTCCTGTGGGGACAGAGAAGGGGAGGATAGAGAGCTTTAATCCAGAGCACCGTGAGAACCCTACACCCGTAGTCAAGTGAGAATGCTGTTGGTCCTACAGAGTGCTTAAGAATGAAATGTGCTGGTGTTGCTGTGGTGGTTAACGGTTTCCGGATAAGTTTTGTAACTGTTCTTTGCTTGATCTCCATAGTAACTATTAGGTAGGAGAGGAGTTCTCAGGAGGAAGAGAGCAGAATTGGAATGGCAGCCTGATGCCCCTTCCTTCACCTGGCATCCGATTTTATAATACAGTATCTTCTTATTTGGCTACATTTTCATCCTTGCCATATATATATATATTTTTTTTTAATGGCTACTACTCTAAAATGAGCTCACTTCTGTTTGTTTAATTACATCAATTCTACTCATGAAAAGGAAGTCAGTGCCACATCAACACTGTCTCTCCTTCAGAATTCAATTCCACTCCTTCACTTCTACCCAATGACTGCATTTCTCCACGTTAATAATCAGCAGGGCTTAGTCTAAGCGTGTTGGGTAGTTCCCAAGTGACTGATGACGTACCATCCAGAATCCACTTTATTCCCTAGGGCTTCCTTTCTGTGCCTGGAATTTGAGTGGGGACTGGGATTCTCCAAAGAAATGAATGAGCATCCCCCCCCAGGCACCGATAAAATGTTTAGTGTGTAATAACTTCAAATTGTTACATCCATTCATATTTTAGAAATATTGATTTAAAAGATACTCTGCCATACCTCGCAAGCTAATAGTCTGATCCATGCTCAAAAAAAAAAAAAAAAAAAAAGTCAGAACCAATCAACACCATTCATACAGTTGTGGTAGAGACCTCCCAAAAGTGTTTCCTTCAACCTCTGCCAGCCTGGAGGTGGGGGTAAGGAACGGCAATATTATTATATAAATATCTGCACTGAGTTCTTGGATTGAATTGCATGATGACCATATATGGTGGAAGGTACATCCCCCTTGGGACGCTGCTGTTGGAATATGTTAAAATGCACATGTCTCCATTCTGCTCCCGAGAAGCTGGTGTGCAGATGTGAGGGGCTGGGGTTGTGGAAGCGCTGCTGTCTACAGCTTACATGTTGTCTACCAGGCCTCCAGAATGTGTTTAGAAGGCTGTGCAGAATGAGGCCTGGACCTTCTTTGACGCAATTGCTGTCTTTCTTTTGAGAGACATCTTGAAGGAGAAGATGAAGATTTGAAAAGGGAACTAATTTCCTCAAATGGATTTGCAACTTTCCCTGTGCTCTGTAGGAATTCTTTAAACACAACAATAACTACAGCAAATTCATCACTGTTGTAGATCCCAACCTGAGCAAAGTTTCTGTTTAAGGGGCAGGATATCCCTCTCTGGTTTCTGATCCTGTCAAGCCAATTCTGTCTAAGCTGCCACTGTGAATGGAGAATAGAAGCCCAAATTGAGAGCTTGTTGTGGAGTTTCCATTATAAAAGTTGAGCTCGGGTAGCCTGCCATAATTCAAATATAATTTCCTCTCTATTTTCTGTGCTCAATGGCCTGTAACTAGCCCGATGCATTTTGAAATGTGGTACGGCGAGGTGAGGAGGGGAGGTTGTTCAAGGGGATTTTAAAAGATCCAGTTTCTTGGTACGTACGCTGGACAGATGTCACAGTGGTTAATAGGTTTGTACCTATCTTCTAAATGCAATAATCTCTAACCACTGCCTGATCATTACAGATTTACAGTCACTATAATTTATGTTAACTTATATCTGGGATTCTTTTCCCCTCCAATGTTTGGCGGCCAACTGCTGGCGGGACTGGCATGTTTCACATTAGTCAGCAGACCTTTTAAATCATTTCTGCGAAGTAATTTATGGCGGATTACAAATTCTTATATGGCATTTTAAGTTAATGATTAGGCAGAGAGATATATCAAAAGTATGGCTGGTCATGCTATGTATCTGACTGTGTGTGCTGTATGAGAATTGCCGTTTAAAAAGATATTCTGGGGCTTATATGTATTTTCCCAGTGAAAGACAAAATATTTTTAGAGGAAAGAGGAAGAAAGATAAGCACATTCTTCTAGGCTTTCCCCTCTAACGAAATACTCACAAAATTATTTTCTGTTTCATGAGAGCCATTTGTAAGAACTGTTGAGCAGTGTAAGCTCACAAGGGGTGATGGCAGCAATCTGTTGTTTCCTATTTAAGGTCCTATTTAAAAGTTGGTTTAGAAAATGAGGTTTTTATTGATGAGATTAATATCTCTTACAGAAAAGGAGTTGGTAATGAGATGGCAGGCTCCTAACACAAAGAGAAGAAAGATAGAACCCCATCTTCCTCCTTTACCCCTTCTTTCCCTTTAGCCTTTACGTGTGGTGCGAAGACGCCACATCCTATGTCATTTATCACCCAGGAAAGATACCTGGAAGGATGGCCCTGAGGGCTTCCTTACTATTTTGTTCACATGAAAGGGACACTGTGGAGGACCTCTTTGCATCTGAGGCACCTATTTCTTTCTTTTCCCCTTCTTCTCTCGGCCTGCGACTTGAACACAACTATTTATGATTCGTTTCATGAAGGGCTGTTTTCTCTGCAGACCTAAAAAGTCTTAAAGTTGTTTTAGAACCTGGCAGCCACAAGAACCCGATCTTCCTTCATGCCATAAAACAAAGTCATTGTCAACAGTCTACAGCCTGCAATAAACTATTAAAAAAGGAATTTATGATGGCCGGTCATTGTCCTCCTGAAGAAATGTTCTGAGTGTGCCCTTGTCGGTCATCCACAGGAGTCGTATGTTGAACTGCAAACAAAAAGAGTGATCAGCATCCACACAGGGGCTCAGGAAAATTGCCCAGGGAAGGCTTTGTCTGATAGTCCCTTCCCTTATGCCCTTCCTCGTCATCTCAAAGCTGGGAAATAATAGCCACAGACATACTTTGTACTGATTGCTTGAAAAGGCGCCAATTTGCCAGGAAGAAATTGGGTTGAGAACTGGCAAATAATGCGCATAGTTGGTGGCAGTGGCTTGTGTGGAAGGCCTGGAGGGGGGTGTGTGGCAGTTATGATCCTGCTTTACATCCTGAGACGTTCTCTCCTTTCTTCTCCTTACTTTCTTTGATGAAGCTGTGTATACTGCTGAAGTTTCTGGGGAGCCTTCAGGGTCAGCAGGGAGCAGAGAAGGAAGGGGCGGGGCTTATGGCGGAGGACTGAATCCTATGGCTCAAGACCAAACAACTAAAGGGTCTTCTCATCTTAGAGACCCCTGAAGGGTCACAGGGGTCACCTAAAAGCTGGAGTTATGGACAGTGACTTCCAGGGAAGGGAAATTAAAGTGCATTTGGTAGAGTGGAGAGTAAATGGACCTGCAATGAGAAGGTCAGGTAGAAAGCAAGGGGTATGTCTGAAAAGGACCAAAGACCTGGTTTGCTTAGATTCCAATGATTGAACATGTAAAAATCCCTTCATAAAATCACGTCTTCAGTTCCCGAAGGTTTCCTAAATGCCGTGTCTAAAGGAAAACCCTTTAGTGATTTCCACTAAGAGAATAGTAGAAGTTCGAAGTGAGAGGCAATACAAAGAAATATAATGAAACAATAGATGCCCAGCCAGTGCTAATTTATATGAATGCGTTTAGCTTCTTGTACAATTTCAGAGCCAGGCCCTCCACATTCACATTTATAAAGCAAATCCTCAGTTTTCAGAGAAAGTAGCAGAATTTCACTGGCAAACTGATAGGTTTTTTTGTTAAAAGGAAAATATATGTTGTGTTTGCCGTTATGTGCTACAGGGGCTGGGGAGGGGTCCCTCAAGACTTAAGGGGACGTTGTTTAACATTGCATGTGAAAACAATGAAAACTGCTTTTAAAATTGAGACTAAAAATTGCAACTCTTAGTTTTTTACTCCTTGACTATTAGTTTAAACACTGCCCTGTGTGACTGGCTTCAGAGACGTGTCTGTGGTATCAGTGGGGTATGACTTTGAGAGTCAGACTGTAATGTCTGCTGGTAGTACCCATGTGAAACAGAAGAGCGTGTATACTCATTCACTCCCGTTGTCTCTGAATCTTAGAAAAGACTTGATGTCACCTATAATATTAGTTTAAGGATTTTAAATGGAGGACAATAGAAATACATGTAATAAAATAATAAAATATGGCCTTCCAATAATGTTCATTTAGATGAGCTGTTTTGTTGTTGAGATGGGCTCTCGTCATGTAGCCCCAGCTGGCCTAGAACCCACTAAGCAGATAAAGCTAGGACTACTCTCCAAGATCTGAGATCTGCCTACCTTTGCCTTCCAAGTGCTTGGATTAAAGGCCTCCATCAATGATTGGCTAGTTAGCTTTTTATACAAAGTGTCAGCCATTGTCTATGCCCTAGCATTTGGGGAAAGTTAGCCAGTGATACCACCCCGTCCGGGTCTACATCTCATGCCTGGTCTATGTTGGAATGCTTTCCACAGCTTTTATCAAGAGTCATTTTTAAAAGATTGAAACTATCAATGGTAGACTTTTAGTGAACTGTCTACTCTTGATCAAATGTTGACATAGAAGTTACCTCACTGAATTGGCATGGATAACACCTGCAATTATGTTGTCAAAACAAAACTCATTTAAGATATGCAAAGAAGAGAATTTTTAAATTAGCTTTCAGAAAAAAAAAAAGCAAGGAAAAAAAAGGAAGACAACGCTCACTTTTGTGAGACAGCCTATTACATGGTATTCTATAAATAAGCAGAGCAGAGGAGGCCTGAGCCAGCAGTTCTCTGGTCAACCGATGGAGAATCTGATCTGCTTCATTGGAAACTTACCAGAACTTGTCACTGTGCTAGAAAAATAAAAATCCAATAGAATATGGTTTTCTAAAATATTTTTCTAATTATCACCTTGGCTTTCTGTGGTTCTGCAAATACAAATGAATAGAAAGTGAAGTCCTTCATTTCTTCCCAATTTCAAATGTAGCACAAACAGCACTGAATGAAAACATAGCTCTCTGGAGTTCTGAGATGTCAGCCTGTGGAAGACCAGCCTCGGCAGTGCTTCCAGGGAGGGCTGCAGGGCAGGTGGGGAACAATTTTGGATGTGCTGAACAAAGTCGGTGTTTCAGGTTGTCCCCTCTGCACTCAGATGCATTTGCAGTGGTTTGGAAAGGGCTATTTTGTGATGTGGCCTGGCAAACAGAGTTTATTATTAAAAGAAACAGTGTAGTCGTTATGGCCAGGGTTACCATAACCACCTGGTAGCAAGTAAGTGAGAATCAATCAGAAGATGTTGAATGACTGGAAGACATTCATTGAAAGAGGCCCCTGGAGCAGAACTCAACTTAGTGATGTGGCACTTGTCTAGCATGTGCAAAGTCCGGCACTTCATTTCTAGCATTAGAAAAAGGGAAAGAGAGAAAGCGATCTCTCTGGGTACAATTTTCAGCTAACAATGGGACACTCATAAAATGCAATAATTGATTAGCAATTCATAGCTGTTTAAAATGTCACCAACAGATGAAACAGTGTAACATCCATTGTTAGATTCAAACCAAATCAATCAATCAATCAATCAATCAATCAATTGTATTATAAAATTGAGACCCGTTCCCTAGAATCCCAAATTAAGCTCAGGTCATGTTGTTCCCAACTAAACCATAGACACTAGAGCTGTTCAATAGAGATGCACACTGTGGACCAGCCATTAGACTTTAACACTTTCTTATAGCCCCATTTTTAAAATCTAAGAAGAAATAGGCAAAATCAATTTTACACTTGACCTTAGCCAAAGGCTGAGAAGTGACTCAAAATAAACCCTTAAAAATAGCACATTCCTTATTTGATGCTACAACAATTTATTTCAAAACTTCTCTATAAAACTCTCATGGTTTGCCTGTGAGTTAGCCACACCTGTGGCTGAGCTTGGCAGTCCTGGCTCAAGGTTTTTTCTAAGTCTACAGTCACACTGTGAGCTTTGCAGAGCTGACAGGGACAGGAGAGTTCTTTTGCAAAGACCTCCCTCACTCTTATGAAGTCTCACTCCCATGACAGAGCTCCTCTGCTGGCTGTCGACTAAAGAGCCTCATTTCTCTTCCGGGTAGCCTCTTATCTCTTTTGTCTTGGTTCATTTAGAGTTGCTGCAAGAAAATACCAGACACTAGGTGATATGTAAGGAAAAAAGGTTTATTTGCCTTCTAGTGTGGTAACTAGGACTTCTAAGCTACAGAGTATCTGCATCTGATAAAGACTCACATGGCCATGCCCTGGGGGAATGAGAGGCAAGTTGGGAGGACAGTTGGGAGTTAACCGAGACAGCAAGCTTATTCAGCAACCAATCCAGTTCCTCAGGACTAAAACAATGCTTAGAGGACAGGTAGGTATGAGATGTTCTTTCTGAGGACAATGCCCTCCACCCTGACCTGATTATCTCTCTTAAAGACACGGCGATATACTAGGCCTCAAGATTCCGGCACACAGAATTTTAGGTGTGGCATCTTCAGCTTGGTGTTCTGTCCTGGGTGACTGGGATCTAAGATAAAAAGAGAAATAGAGAAGAGCCTGAAGTAAAAATGCAAGAAGGAAAATCCAAAATGGCAGCCGCTAAAAAGATAAAAATAAAAATAAAAAATAAAAAATAAAATTAAAATTAAACAAACAAACAAACAAACAAAAAACAAAATGGTAGCCGCAATCTCTTTATAATCTGAGCTTGGAAATGACAGGTCATAAATTGAACCTTGTTCTATCTAAAATTGTGCTACTCTGTAATCAAAGAGTAATGACTCAGCACTTGCTAGACTCAGACCAGAGGATGGCTGTATGTTTGAAGCCAGTCTGGGGTACACAATGAGTCTGAGACTCCACCTCAAACTAAAAAATAAATAGGAGATTGCAATCTGAGGGGACCTCTTAGAGGTCATCTACCGTAGATATATTTTATCTAAGCTAATACATCAAGGAACTGTTTAATAGAAAATTATTGACATACATTATGATTTTTCATACCGTCCTTGCTATGGACTGTTTCCCCTTCCATACTTCTGTTCATATGTTGAAACTCTAATCCATAATACAAAGGTGTCTGGAAGTGAGTCATTTGGAGGCAATTATATAGACACAGGCAGAGTGGAGGAGCCCTCAAGATGAGATCAGAGTCCTTGTATTCTGGTATGCTAGCCTTGGACTTCTTAACTCCAGGCTTGTGAGTATAAGTATTTGTGGCGAAGGCACCCAACCCGTGGTAATACATTAGAGGATCCCAAACTGACTAATCCAGTCCACAAGTTCCACTTACACCCACAACACAGATGAGTGTGCACTAGCCAAGGCTCAGGAGCTATGGGTGGCAAGTGGCTATGTAGATCAGCAGAAATCTAGCTAGATCTCTCACAGACACCTGAGTGCTTAAGCCATCTGCATGGCCTATTGCACAGGCAAGGGATGTGCTGGACACACAGAGGCACATTACTGAATGTGGTAGTGGAGATGCCCCCAGCGCGGATGGCCCTGATCCCAGAAGGAGGATCCGGTCACTGTTCTGATCCTCTCCAGTCTGTTCCTCTGGCCTATTCTCTCACTAGGTTCCTTCTGGCTTCCCTTAAGTTCCAGGAAGAGTGAGCCCTGCAGGCTTATCCACAATGATAGAAGCCAACTTCTTCAAGCACCAGTGGCGCCCACTGAACCAGAACGGAGCTGATGACAAACCAGATTGCACTTGACCTAAACCCCTTGACTCCGGGTATTTATTTATTCTCTCAGCTTTTTGCTTTCTTCTTATAACCACAAAGATCTTGAAAGTTCTCAAAGACAGGCCTCGGGATGTAGGTACCCCATTTCTTCCCAGTATGGCCCTGAGGAATGACCTTCCTTCTTGATTCACCCCTCAACTCATCTTTCTGATCGGATGGACCTTTGGCAAGTGAGCATGTGTGGTCTGCTGAGACCTTGAGAGTCGGGTCTTTTACCTTAGACCCCGGTAGTAATATTGTCAGCCACATGTTCCAAAGGAACTCAAACCAAAAAGTTACCTTCTGATTCTAGATCAGCAATGCAGGGCCACCCCAGAGAGCTCTAATCTGGAGTGCGTTCTAGAATAAAACAAAGGTCAATTGCTCCTCTCTCCTTGACCTTAAAATCTGCCTGGTCCATTCAGAGCCCTTGCTTGTGACTGTACACATCAGTCACTCCTGGACCTGACCTGAGCCATGTGCTCTTGCCCTGAACTGAAGCCCATATGTTGCCCTGAAAGCTGATTTGCCTTGGATGTGAAACAAGTTAAATATTTGCTTAACTGAGTACATTGTATGTTATACTCTTTTTGTCCACAGGCAGGGTTTGTGCAGAAGGCAGCTATCAGGGGTCTCTCCAGCCTTTCAGGCTTTTTCTAATGCCTTGGAGGAGACTACAGAAATATGAGGACATGTCACGTTGCACCAAGCTTCCAACCCATGATGAAACTAATGTGGGAAAAATGCCATTAATTATGTCACTAGGGACAAACGGCTTCAGCCAGAGATGTGATTGTCAAATTGATGGCCTTTGTTTTGACAGAATGTGATAAAGTATTTGACCTGTATCTTTTCTCACAGCCTGTGTTCTGAGTCGTCTTTATGGGAAATTATAATCACTCTCAAAGTCTGGCTGTGTAGCCAGCATGCCCAGGACCCAGCAGAGAAAATGCTTCCTCTCCAAAAGCATTTAAATGCCACTCATACCCTTAGCAGTCTCGTTAAAGAGTTCTCGAGTTTCATTTGAGGAAAACACAATATCCTTTACATTAGAAGTAGAGTAGAGCCACTTTCTGAGTGGTCTTCTGACCAATGTAAATGGTAGTCATTTATTTAAAGTTAGAGAAAGTGCCATGCCTGTCAAATGGGAAGACATTTGTTTCATTCATGTGGTGTCTGGAAAAATGGTCTCAGAACCTTCTTTATGAACCTTTGTCCTTACAAAAACACTGTTTATAAAGAGGTAAGGCAAATGTGAAGACAGTTTCAAGTAGAGGACTACAAAGAAAACAATCCATCTTTTTGACATGTAGAACAGGATTTTTTATTTTATCATACAGAGTTTCATCAGTGTTGTGGCAGCTGCATCTTTAAGAGACAATGTCTGTGCCCCACCATGTGGACATAGCTTTAAAAAAAATGCTCAAAGACACACATCTCAGTTCTATGAGTGACATTTGGGGTTCTCTAGGCCTGGCTTAGCCACATAACCTGGAAAAACACTCAAGATGGACTGGAACACAGACAGTTCCCCAAAGTTGCCTGGCTGGAATGCAAGGAGTGAAAGGAGGGCTTCTGTTCTGTGTGAATCTGTCCAGATTTATGCTTTACAGAACCAGGCAACAGTACTGGTGCCAAGTCCTGGCTCTGCCTAGAGGCCCCTCCGAGAGGCGGAAACTCTTGTGCCCTGAAGTCAGGTTCCATAGAGGCAGAAGTGAATTTCCAGCATTCCACCCTGGATACAATTTATGTCTGTCGTCTTTACACATGTAGAGTGACTCACTCTGCCATAAAGTTTGCTCTTGCTCTAGAGGTCCAATAAGAACAAAAAGCAAGGAACATTTTAAGGATACCAGGCACTGTCAATTTAGGCATGTACAGTCATGATATCAAACTTCTTGCAGTGTACCAAACTTTTTGAGGCATTTTAGAATGCAAATTTAAAAGTACATTACAGGGGGCTGGAGAGATGGCTCAGCAGTTAAGAGCACTGACTGCTCTTCTGGAGGTCCTGAGTTCAAATCCCAGCAACCACACAGTGGTTCACAACCGTCTGTAATGAGATCAGATGCCCTCTTCCAGTGTGTCTGAAAACAGCTACAGTGCACTTATATATTATAAGTAAGCAAATAAAAACAATTAAAAACCCTATACTACATATTCCACACATACATCTGCATCTATCTTTATACACACAGATTAATACTTGATTCATTTATAGATACATAGAATCACATCTCTCTATGCATCATCCACTTACATACAGATCCTGCTAAAACCTGAGCCTCTCTTTTATAATTTGTTTCTACCATCATTTATTATCGAATACCAGAAGACCCACTGCCTGAGAGTGACGCAGCCTCCGTGGTGGGAGAGTATGTGCAGATCTTTCTAGGGAGAAAAAGACTCCAGAGCCAGCTTTCCCTAGTCATGCTTTGCATCGCTTCTTAAAAGGAAAAGGGGCTTGAGGTTTGTCATGATTGTGATTTTACTGGGAAGGCTGAGGCCCGAGAAAGATGAGTTCAAGGCCAACTCAGACTCAGGAATGGACTGTGTCTCAAAACACAGAAACAGTAACAACCCTCAAAAGTGAAATCTGAGTTCCCTTGCAGACAAAGAAGCCCGAAATTTTCTCTAGAATGTAATGTCCTCCACTTGTGGGGGGCAGGTGGCTGCCAGCAGTCCCCTAAGGCCTCTAACTCCTAGTGGGTATTAATCCGTTTAACAGCCTGGTCCTAAGCCATGGGGGTTTCCCAATCCCAAGATCTTGTTTGAACTTTCTTTCTCAATCTGGTACCCTGTTTGCCTTATGAAGTCAGAGTGCATGCTGGGCAACAGGCAAGTAGGCTGTCTGCTCTTAGGAGGACAGTCTTGGAGTTATGTCTTGTTGCTGGCACTCAAAGGGTATGGAGCCTGGGGAGTGGGATGTAGGGGGCGGGCAGACTCTTGCTAAGTGAGTGCTGAGGGGGGCCCTGCCTCTCCCACCCTTATCAGGCCACCTTTATTTAAGACTCTGGAGCTGCTGGTGGTGGCTGGAGGGGCTGCCTTCCCCACCCCTCCAGCCATCGCCAAGATTCAGCAGCTCCTAATTGCAGGGGGTGGGGGTTAAGGATTCTATCCTCCCATCAGGCCTAGGAAGGGGATCACCTTAAGTCCCTTAACTCCCGGGACATTCATGATTAAGCTTAGTGGTTTTTTTTTTCTTGTTTTTTTTTTTTTTTTCGAGACAGGGTTTCTCTGTGTAGTCCTGGCTGTCCTGGAACTCACTCTGTAGACCAGGCTGGCCTCGAACTCAGAAATCTGCCTGCCTCTGCCTCCCAAGTGCTGGGATTAAAGGAGTGTGCCACCACCGCCTGGCCAGCTTAGTGTTTTTTTTTTTATCCCACAGCCAATACATGTCCACTCCTGGAACCACAAGGCTTCCATTTCCAGAGGGGCAGTTCAGAGCCATCCTAGTGCAGACTTACAGACAAAATCGATACCTTTTTCTAAGCAAGGAGAGGTGGACCAGGCCTGTTAATCAGTGCTTGACAGGCAGAAGCAGAAGAGCCATGAGTTCCTGGACAGTCTGTGAGACACTACCACCCCCATTTAAAAAACAAAACCAAAGGAACCGGACAAAGCAACCTAAGTTTAAAACTCCAAGCTAATTTATCTCAAACTTCACTTTACTTCCCCACACCTCACTTCCCACCACCCTGGCAATTTTGGAGTGACTGTATTCAAAAGGCTGGCCAGGCCCTTCATTGAGCTCTGTGGGCTCACCTCCTCCACACATTCTAAGATCCATCCTGGGAACTACTGTGCTCCTACCCAGCATCCCTTGGTTACCAGTCTGTTTGAGGTGTTACTTAAGGACTATGGAGTAACCCTGGCATGCCAAGCTTGGTTTCTGTAGGACGTAGATTCAGACATCATTTTCACCCCTCTCTTTGGAACTGGCTCACCGGGTCCTGGCCCACACACAGTAGTTTAAGCAAAAATGTTATAATTCTGATTTGGTATATGTTCTATGGGAGTTCTTGCTTCTTAATGCACTCTACACACACACACACACACACACACACACACACTATGGCATAATAAATAATTCCATCTCTTAGCCAAAGCTCTGGAAATGAATATTACATTTTCATCTCTTGGGCCAACACTCTAAAATTGAATGTTAAATTCCATGTCTTTTAAAAGTTGTTGAAGTGACTGTGCCGTGATGAAATATATGTAGTATTAAATCTCAGAAACAAAACAATCCCCAAAACCCAAACCGAAGCCCTCTCTTCAGGACAGCCTGATTAAAGCAGCTGGAGAAAAGAGGGGAGCTGGCTGTGGAGTCAGGAGAAGGGGGAGAGGAGGTCCCTCTTGCTGTCATCGGAGTCTTCTGCCTACCCCCCTTCCCAGCCCCCAGAACAAATAAATAGAGCACTGATTGTCTCTAAAGGAGAGCTAACCCAGGAAACGAGCCTCCCAGCAGCCTCCGCCCATTTCTCCACAAGGAATAGCTCCTAACTTTGAAAATAAGCAATTTATACTTTCCTGAATTTTACTCTTCTTGGACAAAGTACACTTTTTCTTATCTTTTCTTCTCTCTGATCTTCCCAATTATTCTAAAGAAACCAAGAACCTACAATTTAAAAAGTAAAACCAAAGGGAAAAAGGAAAAAAATCCATTTAGAATTATACACTTTATACTGTATTTTAACTTATACTGCATTTTAATCTTCAACTGGCAGAGTGTATTTTAATAAATGCTGGCGATTAGGGCAATGAAAAGAGATATTCAGAGAATATCTTTCTATTCTTGGTAACCAACCATGCTACCCTAACTGGTTATTGTTGTTGTTTTCTTAAACTCATGGGTGACTAAAGAGGGGAAAGAAGTAGACAGGCGGGCATTTGGCTGGATATCTTTGTCTTGACCACGGATCCCCCTGAGGAATGCAAGCTGTATTTGCTTAGTACAGTGGGGAACCTTGGCTATGTTCTGTTGATCCTCAGTACTTACTGCCAGTTCGGTGACAGTAGCACTTGCGCAGTGAACCGGGATCTGGTATCTATAGGTAGCCAGTAGTAGGCTCAGGGATCACCCCAGTCACTTCTCTGCCCAGTCCCAGGCCGCATTGGAAAAGTTCGAAACCTAGAGTCTATTGAAAGCCAGAAAGCCACGTCCCCGTCCCCTCCGCCGGCCAGGAGGCCCTAGGGTGCGTCCAGGACAGAATGGGGTGGGCCTGGCGTCAGCTGGCTGATCTGTCTGGGACACAGCTGCAGGGACCGGAGCCCTTCTCGGACTCGGCTCCTTTCAGAAAACATTTTCCCCCTCGGATGTGGTTTTCCGTTAATTAATCACTCATGGTCCCGCGTCCGCGGAGCCGCTTTCCCACTCATCCTTCGGCTTCGCTAAAATCCGCGTTTGGAAAAGGAGAATTGGCTCATTTCTTAGGGGTGGCTGGGCTGAGGATTCTAACAAGGATCTGCTCTGCGGCTACTGCCCGCATGTTGCCAAACCACCTTCTAGAAGGTCCGCTCGGCTCTCCAGATCTTCCAGCCTGTATACCCTGCTAGCCTTGCGCCTTCTCAGGTCTAGGCTGCGGCCTGGGTGGTCTAGGTGGTCTTTGCACCGCATCCTTCGTTTCTTTGGGTTCCTTCGGCATCCCGCTGACACGAGCCCCGTTTGGCCCCTCCCCAGTCTTCCTTCGAGAACCTCTCAGGGCCCATCTTGGCCTCGGGCACTAGAACATTCTGAACCAGGCAGGACGAACTAGCCAGGCTGCTGACTGTTGGGTACCCGGAGGCTGTCTTCCCCTGGCCATGATTGTGCAGTGTCCTCTTAGGAAAGCCTGATCTCAGGCCTCAGCATCCTGCGGGCGGTTTTGGAGAGTCCCCACGTAGTGGGAGAACGCTAACTCTGTTCCCTATTTGTGTTTTAATGCTCTCGCCGCTTCCGAGCCACGAACAGAAGCCTCCTACGCGGGCCTCAGCTTTAAGAACGCATCCAGATGTGGCTGGGACCACCCTGTGCCTCGAGTGTCTCTCCAAATGTGGCGCAGGCCACCCCACGCCGAGCGAGGTGGGATCGGATATTCCCGTGTGTGGGTGTTGGTGGAGATTTTGGGCTGCTGGGCCTGTGAACTTGACTAGTGTAATCGCAGGGTCTGCGGGCCGTAGGAAATCTCTGGTCCCGGGGTCCCTGTGCCACTATCGGGCCGTAGGCAACGACGCACAGGGCACTTGCCTGGTGGCTCAGTGCTAGCTCCGGGTCCTTGCACTGCAGCGAGCTTCCCAGGCCGCAGTCCCCGGAAGACAAGGACCCCCCCCCCCGTAGTTTTGCAATCGCGGGATGAGAGAAGCGCGCACACGGCTGTCGTGCGTGGACTCGTCCCGCGCCCATCGTTGAGGGTCTTCTGCCCACCCGCAGTCCGGCTCGGCGCGGTTCCCACCAGCCAGTGCTAGCGCTTCCTCTCTCGGTCAGCGATCCAAGCCGCTGGTCCAGCTGTCAAAACAGGGGGTGTCTCTTTCATTCTGGCTCACAAAGTCCCAAAGGGGAACAAGGGGGCCTTAATGCTTGTGTTTGGACACAAGCAATTATCCCTAATTATTCTTTTTCTTTTGAGCCTGCCCGTCCTGCGGGCGAGCCCGCCGAGGAACAGGCCCCCGTAATCCTCCCCGGCCAGCGGAGCTCAGTGGGTTCTGTGCGGCCCGAGGCCCGAGCGCTTTCATGTCATTGCGGGTTTAGAGCTGATTCAAACTCATTGCGATGGGGGAATTAACCCCGAGGCCCTGGCTTTCAGGGGCCTCTGATAAGAGATTATACGTGTTGATGGCAAGCTTTTCCTGGCAAAATGTTTTCAAAGGGCTTGGAGTTGTTAAATCAAAGCGCCATTGAATTGCTCCGGGGGCCGCCCCTTCCCCCTCCTCCCGCCCTTCCCCCAACTCCATCTCTTTCCCCTTCATCCGTCCGCCCGCGTCACAGCCCAGGACTGCCCACAGTGAGCAGCTCAGCCTCCCCAGAGCTGCCCACCACCTTCTTTAGACAGTTTCCGTCCGTGTCTCACCCGGGGAGGGTTGTTTTTGTAGGTGCCCGCAAACACCCCTCTCTCTTGATGTTCCCCCACACAGGGCAAGCTCTCTGGCCAAGAAAGTAGGCCTCAAATGAAGAACGTTTCTCCCCAAACGTGTGTTTTGTAGACGGTTTGGATGTGACAGTGTGGGATGTGAGGAGAAAGGAAGGGGAATTTTCTCCCCACCCCAACCCCTACCAAAGGTCAGAGGAGTCAGAGGGGAGCCGAGGGGTTAAAATGTGCTGTGAGCAGAGTTCACACGTCCCAGTGAATCTCCTGGTCTTTTTAGGAGCGGGTGGCAGCTGATGACAGGGGGCTAGGGTTGGAGGACTTTGTGGATGTGGATTCTGAGCTGGAGTAAGTCTTTATTCAGAGAATCTGTTCCAATTGTAATATACAAAGGGTTAATTTGTACTTTGCAGCTCTGCACTTTGGTGCAGTGTTCGAGAGATTAAAAAAATGTCCTTCAGGGGGACTAGGTAATTGTGTACCTTTGAAAACGAAGTACTTTTAAATGTATATACTTAAATACTCAGGTTTATTTATGTATTTTGTAGGCAGGGGTGTTTTGCCTGCATGTATGTATGTGTGTGTGCACCACGTGCGTGCCTGGTACACACAGAGCTCAGAAGGATGCTTTGGATCCTCGAGTTGGAGTTACAGATGGTTTTGAGTCACTATGTGGGTGTTGGACATCAAACCTGGGTCCTCTGCAAAGGCAACAGTGCTGCAGGGCCCCAACAAAGTAATTTTTAATGCCAAATATGTAAAACTGATGATGACATTGTCTCTGTCACTTTATGCTACCCCTTGCACATTTACCACACTGTGTTGGTTGATTTGTGTAGCCAGATTTCTTAAGCCTTCTCCAGTACTCTCGGACTGGAACCCATCCCTTTGAGTGCATGCCTGCTCTGATAGCCTGCTTCTTTTGCCTTGGGTGCTTCTCTTGGGAGAGGAGCTGTGGTGGAATGGTGTGTTCTGCTGGAAATGGAGGGGCTTCCTGGAGAGCTGACTTCCTGCCTACAGCCCCATCACTCAGGACTTAGCTCTGGTCTCCACTGGAGACGTTGACTGGAGTCTTACCTAGTGAAAGTCTTACCTAGTGAAAAGGCTTGATGCCTTCATGCTCTCTGATGCTCCGCCCACTCCTTTGTCGTTTACTTTCTTCTTGGAACTCTTAACTACTCACATTCAATATGCCTGCCCATGCACACTGGTCCAAGTTAAAACGAAGCTTGGTGTTGAGGTAGCACCCACTGTGTCTGGAAGCTTCCAGAAGTACTCTGGTTCCTTGGTGGAGGTTTGTTTGCTTTAGTTGATGGCCTTTGATTCAGTTAGAGCTTTTTGGTTTACATTGCTAGAGAGTGTTTGGCTCTGTGTCTCCTAACAGATGGCTAATGTGCACCTCTCTCTCCCTCCAGTTCCTCCTTCTCATTTGTGTTATCGATAAGGAAAAAAAATTATAATTTTAATCTGTTTAAATAATAATGTTTAAAATTTTGCATCGCACAGGCAATGAACCTCAAAACAGGCAAGCAGGGTTGCATCAGACTCAAGAGCTTCTGCATAGCAAAGGAAATCAATAACAGTGAAGAGATAGCCCATCAAATTAGGGGAAATATTTCTAAAGCATTCGTCATATACCGGAGTGGCAGCCAAAATACACAAGGAATGCAAAATACTCAATAATAAGAAAACAAATAATACAGTCAAAAAGATGGTCAATGGCCTGAAAAAAATTTTTTTCAAAGAAGATATACAAGTGAATGGTCAACAGATACATGAAAAAACGAAAATTAAGCTTGCACTGTGAGACCTTCCATTCTGAAATCCTGCCCTCAGTTCCAGCACATAGGAGGAGCCAGCCTGGGCTACACCAGGAGTCTCCAAAATCCTAGAAAACAACCAAACAAAAGGATGGAAAACCAGTGTCCATGTGGCCTGGAGAAAAGGGAACAGTATACACATTCACATTGGAAAATTGGTGCAGATGCTTTGAGGAATAATATGAAGGTGCCCTAAACAACCAAAAGCAGAGTTACCACGAGATCCAGCCAACCTGTCTCTGCAGATTCATCTAAAGGAATTGAATCGCCATGTCAAAGTGATGGCTGGGCTCTCATGTCCATAGCTGCCTTATTCACAATGCCAAATACAGAAACAGTTGAAATGTTTGCTCAGGGCTGGTGAGAGGGGATGTGAAAGAAACGGGAGTCTCTGATTACAATGAGTTTTTTTTTTTTTAGAGACAACACAATGTTCTAAAATGGATTGTGGTTATGGGTGCACAACCCAGGGAAGATACTAAAAAGTCCTTGAATCAAGTGTTCCACAGATGACCTGCATGATTGTCTTAGCTCGTTTTGTGTTGCTGCAACACTTGAGATCAGTACAACTGTACAGAACCTTTTTTGGTCATTGTCTAGAGGCCATGAGGTCCTGGAACTTGGTTGCTTAGCATCTTGTGCAGGCTGCCCCACTTGTATCTTGTGCAGGTCTTCCCTCTGTATTATAACATGACAAGATGGAGGAAGCATGCTAGTGTGGGTCTCTCTTCCTCTTGTTATTAATGCCATTTGGAGGCTTCACCTAGAGGCCTCTCCCAATCTTAATTCCTTCCCAAAGTCTTCACCTCCAACTACTTTGTGAGTTGGTGGACTACATTCCAAGTGAATGAATTGGAGAGATGAGTATGCTCAAACCACAGTGTGGGTAAAGTAGGGCTTGGTGAGGCAGCTGAAAGTTTACTAGACAATGACAGCTTGAGAAGATGCCTTTTTGCATAACAATCCACACAGGAATCTGCAAAGGAATGCCACCTGTAGAGCAGCCACAGCTCTGGGTATCCAATGCACAGCTTGGCTGGTGTGAATGAAACAGCCACAGCTCTGGGTACCCAATGCACAGCTTGGCTGGTATGAATGAACTAGATTGATGGAGAAGGAGGGAATCGTAGCAGAAGTCGAAATGAAGTATGGAGGCTGAAGAGGGGGTGCTATGAGCCTTCTACTCAGTGAGGTATGGAGGGTCAGGTAGAGGACTGCCAAGCCTTGACTTATTTTAAAGGCTCTCTAGTAGGGTGCAGTGGTATATGCATATGCAAATGTCAAAAAGAACTGCGTTATTTTGTATGCTCACTTAAAAAATTAATAATAAAGGCTCTCAATTGCAGAGAATTGAGACAGGGAGATCAGTCATGAACCTGTTGCTGGGATCCAGTCAAGAAACGGAAATTTAGAGAAAAACACAATGAATGAACCTGCTGGCAAAACGGTCTGGGTTTGAATATTTTAAATTTCCTGATGGACAGGGTATGGAACATAGGAGAAAGAGAGGGGATAGTAGAAGAGATTGAAGGATGATATTGGGATAGAGGACTCCAGAGAGGAAAAGGTAGGGAAAGCTTGGGAGTATAGTTTGGGATGTGTCAAATTGGAGGTCTCTATAGGCTAACCAAGTAGAGATGACTATTGGGCAGTTGGATGCATGAATCCGGAGCTCAGGGTAGAGGTGTGAGCTAGACACGGAAACTTGGATACTGTCTCACATTTATTAGCAGCAATGTGAAGCCATGAATGTCTAGGTAAGAAAAGAGGCAGTAAGTGTAAATGGAGGAGGGAGGAAGAGTGGAGTACTGACTGTACTGTAGCCCCGAGAACTTAGAGAAGAAGCTCTAGCCAAGGTACTGGGCACAAAGATGAACATCAAGGAAGGAGAATATCCAGGAGTAAAGAGTGGTCACCATGTATAAATACTGAGTCAGTGGAGAGGAGCCCTTTGAAGTAACTTGAAATGGAGGTTAGGGGTGAGGTGCAGGTGAACTACATAGAGATATTCATCACAAGCAGAGTGACTGGCATGTGATGATTGATGATTCTAGACCATTTCTTTTTTTCTTTTTTTTCCGAGACAGGGTTTCTCTGTATAGCTCTGGCTGCCCTGGAACTCACTCTGTAGACCAGGCTAGCCTCGAACTCAGAAATCTGCCTGCCTCTGCCTCCCAAGTGCTGGGATTAAAGGCATGCGCCATCACTGCCCGGCTAGGCCATTCTTTCAAGGAATTTTCCCAAGAAATTGAGTAGGGCCAATCAAATGGCTTAGAGAGAGAAGGTGCTTACTGCCAAGCCCAATGACCTGAGTTCAATCCCCAGGAACTACATGATGGAAGGAGAGCGCTGACTCTGGCAAATTATTACCTCTGACCTCCACAAGTATGCCATGACAGACATACGCATGCCTGCTTTCTCCCACCCAGTAAATAAAATAAATAGTAAATATAAATGAAACGAATATGATATTAAAAAAGAAATTGTGTAGAATATAAGAAAAGTGTGTTGAACCAGGCACAGACAAATACTTCACATTGTCCTAACCTATGGAAGCTAAATGTGGGTCTTACAGAGTTCAGTAGTGGTTACCAGAGGCTGAGCAGGGTCTGGGGGAAGCATAGATGGTTAGTGGGCACCAGGGTGCACGGTGCAGCAGCATAACACAGAGACAACAGCTGACGGCGTGTTTGAAGCTTGTCATCTTGAACTTAAACTCAGCCAGTTAGATTACCTGTGTGATTTTCTTCTCCAGGTTCAAAATTGGTGAAAGTTTGTATGTATATGCAATCATTGTCCGGTCAGGCTCCTCTGACTAAGGTAAAAGGGATGTTAGAGAATTGAAGAGGAACTTCAAGTGAGAGCAGAGAGCACTGGGCTTTGAGGGGCTGAAGGGAATGTGGAGGAATGAAGCGAGGGTTCTGATAGGCCAGAGTGTTCACTAAGCCCAGAACACTAGGAGGAAGGAAATGGGAAGGTAGGAGCAATGGCAGAGGAGCTGATGGACTGAAGGGTGATTGCTGAGAGCTCCAGTTAGAAGTGGGAGAGATCAGAAGGCATGTAGGAGAGGAGCTAAGGAACGAAGCGTTTACTGCATGGGAAGGGACATCTAAGGTCTTAGAAGCACTAGGATTTAGGGGAGAACAGTGAGAAGAATCAGAGTGAGGTAGGAGTTTAAAACATCCTAGAAACTGGAGCGAGGGCCTTGGGAACCCAGAGAGAAGACATCTTGGGCTTTCCCCCTTTCCGTGGGGCGATTTATGTACTATTTAGATGATCACTCACTCATTCATTGGCTGGGGCCTTCTAAATGAACATTCAGTTCTTTAATGTTTACTAAGCTATTCAGATGTTTAATGTCTCTAGTTTTGGAAACCTTTTTCTTCTGGGATTAACTATCATCTTGTCAAATTTAATGACCTTATTACTGTATAATTTCAAAAATCTTTTCTTTATATTTGCATTTGTTCATTTTTATTTTCAGTTTCTGCAACTACATATTTTCTATCTCTAAGAAGGTATTTTTATTTTATGTGTATGCGTGCTTTGCCTGTCTGTGTCTGTGAGCACCACATGCGTGCTGTGCTCATGGAGTCTAGAGAGGATGTCAGATCCCTTGTAACTGGAGTTACAGATTCTTGTTAGCCAGGTCTTCTTCTTCTTCTTCTTCTTCTTCTTCTTCTTCTTCTTCTTCTTCTTCTTCTTCTTCTTC
>NW_022196914.1:59194973-59201906 GCF_008632895.1 Mastomys coucha | reverse complement strand
CCTCCTCCTCCTCCTCCTCCTTCTCCTCCTCCTTTCTTCTTCTATCACGTTCAAAGAACTTTGTCTATTAGCCTTTTCAAAGAATCTAGTTTTGGCTTTCATGATTTTAAATTTCAGTCTGTTTCTTTCATATATTTCTGTTGTTATTAGTCTCCGCATTCTAAGTCTTTGTGGGTATTCCATGTAGAGGTGATAATGGCATTGAGAAGGTCTTTCTCTCCTGCTGACTTTTGATCAATAGCTTATTTGGATAGAGGGTGGGTTGTAGCTGTCAACCTATTGCAGATACCGTTCCATTGTCTTCTAGCATCTATTACATTGTGAAGAACTTGGATAACATCATCATCATCATCATCATCTTTTGTTTTTAATTGTTGATCAATCTTTCTTCTTGGTAGCTTTTAGTAATTTAAAATTTGATTTTAAGAATTTAAGACTTTTGAAATTGTACTATGATTTTAATAAGTTACATCATTAAAAGACCACAAGATGATAATTAATCCCATAAAATGGTATTCAAAACTACAAATGACATAAATTCTTAAATTTAAGAATATTCTTTTAAGTATTTAATAATATTCTCATTCATTATGATACACCTAAAAATGTCTTTATTTTGAAATACACTTTAACTGTTGAAACCATTACTGCCTTTTATTACTTTTAAAAAATTTTTCATCTATTTTCTTGTTTGTAGAAAATAACTTTTTGTGTACATATGTGTGTGTGTGTCCATGTGGAGGCCAGAGATGGAACTCAGGTGTCTTTCCTCAGGCATTGTCTCACTTGATTTTTGAGGCAGCATTTCTCACTGTCCTGGAACTTGCTGATGATTAAGTTAAGATGGTTGTGCATCATTTTACTGACTGAATTTCACCTTATCCCCTTCTTAAGCTTTTAATTGAGATGTATGTCACAGTTTAAGCATATACTATTCATGCCAATGACTTTAAGATGTCCATATCACATTACCACTGCCTCCCATTGTCTCTGAATACTGTTTTCCCACCATGTATATTTAAAGGTTTTATTAGGTTTTAAATTTTTTATTACATTTTAAAATTATTTAGTGTGTGTATATGTGCGCACATGTAGAAGTCAATAGGCAACTTTTAGGAGTTGATTCTTTCTTTCTTTCTACCAAGTGGATTCCAATGATCAAATTCAGTCATCAGGTGTACAGGAATTTTAACCCATCAACATAGCTGCTCTTGTAAGGTGTCATACCCAAAGACCTTCTAGGTCTGTATGATCTGGCTAGAATACAGATGTCTTTAATCCCAGGAGTCAGCGTCAAACAAATCTGTGAATTTAAGGCCAGTCTGGAACAGAGCAAGTTTCAGGTAAAGAAAATCTTAGGTCCAGGCATGGTGGTACATATCTTTAATCTCAGCACTCAGGAGACAGAGGCATGCAGATCTCTGTGTTCTAGTCAGTCAGTTGGGTTGAGTCAGTGAGTTAAGAGTGAAGTGGAGGTTGTGGCAGTTCAGTTCATGGAGTTCAGAGGCAGTTTTTACAGGGACAGTTGTACTGAGACAGGTTGCAGAGAGAACAAGCTAGACACAGGTAAAGACAGAATGAGCCAGAGGGTTAGAACAACTTGCCAGAGTTAGTTTGCGGCCAAGCAGAGCAATTCAGCCAGAAGTTGAGAGAAGGCAGATTGAATCTCTCGGCTTAGAGAGGAGTTTGGGCCAGAACAGTTGAGTTGAATCAGCCAGCCAGAGTTTAGAAAGATCTAGAAAGGATGAGCTTATTCAGCAGTAAACCTCTGATATTACAATTGAACCAGGAGAATAAAAGTTATTATTCCAATCAGGGTTGGTCTCAGGTCTCTTTACCTACTAAGCCACCTCACTGGGCCTCCGCTGCCCCTTTTAAGCATATGCTACATTCTTGGGATTTGAGGGAGCCAAACGTATAACACCCTTTCCGTGTACTGAAAGTCAAAATTAATTAAGTTTGTTAGGCAAGGAAATTAGACAGATGGAAATAAAAAGAGTACTTTTATAGCTAATAAATGCAGGATTTGAGGATGTGGCTTGGATGTGTGGCAACCATGGGTTTCTCAAAAACTAAAGCTTAGTTAGAATCACCCATGCTCTCTGCCACAGACAGCACGGAATTGCCACATGCTCCTCATATGGAGCCTCTGTAAAACGTATGGCTGAGTTGTAAGTTGGGAAACATGTTCTGTGTGGGCAGGCTGGCTTCCAGGAGGAGGTGAGGAACCATGGGCCTGCTTTAACACAGCTCACCAATAAGGCAAGTCAGAGTGGCAGACAATGAAGAGTTCACACTGATAATATCCCCCCACCCCATGCCTATCAGAGCTGGCCAGAATAGTGTACGAGGCAAGCATAATTCTGACACTAAGCCCAATAAATGCAAACAATAAAAACATATCATTTCATGTTTATATAAAATATGTATAATACATATGAGTGTTTTTGTATATATGTTTATCGTTTACATGAAGTTATGCCATTCACAACAGTGTTCCACTAAAGAGAAATAGACTAACAAAAATATCCAGCAGCAGGGATAAGAAACCTCCTTTCAAGCTCTTGGTCAGGGGAGCATAAACAATACTGATGTCACCCTTGGTTGACTCCTGGGAGCTGGAAGCAAGTCTCAATTGCTGAAGGCATCATATATTTCAGACACGAGACTTCCATGAATCCAACTGGATCTGAGCTTTAAAAGACTCCTCCTTAAGCAATAGTTTTCATAATACCAGAAAATGGTATGTAAACTGCCAAGTGAGAAAAGCATTTGATAGTCCTACCCAGCTGTGACCCTGTGAACCACAACAATAATCAGCATGGTAGGATACACAAACATGCAATAGTGATGCTTCTGTCTTGGTGATAACTAACAGCTGTCTCACTGGACATAAGGCCTGGTTAGCAGGAGGGAAATCATGTCTGCTACTGGAAACCTTGCCTATCGTTCATGGCTAGCCAACCCCTATGGATCTCCACAGAGAAGCTACTTCCTGCCACTCTCCTAGACCAGTACAATTCCTCATTGTACTCTAAACGCTTACGCTCCTGCTCATTGGTAAGTGCAGGCTCACTACTTGTCAAAATTGCTCTTGTTTTCTTCAGCAGACAGAGATCACTACAGAAAGCCATAGGTAATCAAAATGCAGAGAACACCCGATTGTTCTAATACACAAGAGGGTGTCCTTTAGATAACGCAGGAACTTAGAGCCAAGCACAACAATGAGCCTGGTGGCTGTTATTTTTAGTTTCCTCATGGGCAGGATGCAGAATGGAGGAGAAAATGTGGGGTGGTAGAGGTTTGTCTTTGCTGGAGATGGGCACTCTAAATGGTTTTCTAATGCAAAATGGTCAGTTCTAAAAAGTATACACACAAATAGCACTAAGTGGATCCAGCAGGTTTCCTTTACTTATTTACACACACACACACACACACACACACACACACACACACACACAACTCACACACACATGCACTCACACTCATGCACATACACAAGCACTCACACTCAAACATACTCACACACATGCACTCACACTCAAACACACTCACACACATGTACTCACACTCAAACACACATACATGCAGCAGTTGTTAACTGATTGTAGCTCTTCATTGAGGGGTGGGGCTCCATGTAATTTCCTGTATCCACATTGGCAAGTCAACTGGTCTTATCATTGCCTGGTTCCTGTTTAAGGAGCCATATTATTTCCTGTCACATCTAGAAAATGTGTGTGTATGTGTGTGTGTGTATGTGTGTGTGTGTGTGTGTATGTGTGTGTAAGACAATAATTAAAGAATAAAAGGCAGGGCTGAAGAGATGGCTCAGCAGTTAAGAGCACTGACTGCTCTTCCGAAGGTTCTGAGTTCAAATCCCAGCAGCCATATGGTGGCTCACAACCATCCGTACAGCTACAGTGTACTCATATACATAAGATAAATAAATGAATCTTTAAAAAAAAGAATAAAATGCCATAAATTTGAAAGGGAGCTGGCAGGAGGGGAGGAGGGGAGGAGGTAATTATATTATTCATTAAATAGTAAAAGGGGGGAAAAATGTAAAACCTGGAGAAGGAGAGCAGGAGGCAGAGCAGTGGTAGAGGACTTGCTGAGCATGCTGAGACCCTGGGCTACACCCCCAACACCAAATCAAAGCAAAACCAAACCAAGTCAGCAGGAAAACAGATGAGTATTATATGTTGATTATAAAAGCCGATTACATAAAATATAGAGAGAGTTCAAGGATATTACAACTTAGATATATGAAGATAGAAATAAAAAGGTTGGGTGTATTTGTTTTGTATTGGGCTGGTTTTTAGTGTTGTGGATAAATCCCAGGGTCTTGTGCATGTTGAATATGAACTCTACCACTGAACTAAATCCCTAGCTACTAAAACTGTACATTAGTGTCACTAAGAGACACTGTGATAACTTTAGCATATATTTAAATTAAAGCCCACAGAGACAACAGAAGAGGAGGATATTTCCTTGAGCCAATATCTAAAATTATCCAGTGATGCATTCAACACAGTTACTTGAAAGTCTACAACAACCTTGACCTTAATTATGTTAAGATTATTGAAACATTTTGAATAATACAAGTAATACAACTGAGATAAATAAATGTCACACTTCATCAGTCAAAATATCATTTTTGGTAGCTGATTGTGCACCAAGAAAAAAATACTAAGGAAGTAACAAGAAACCACTTTGAAGAAGATTCAACAGAATAGATGTTAATTACCCCAAAATTAACATATAGTTTCAGCACAATCTTAGTTTAAAAAATCCAAATTTTCCTAATGCTGTGTGAACTTTTAGCAAGTTTGTTGAAAAGATAAATGGGTAAGAAAATCAAGTCATTTTTAAATTTTATTTATTTGGTAGTTTACTTAGAGATGGTATCCCACCATGTAGCCTTGGTCAGTCTAGAACTCACTATGGAGACCAGGTTAGCCTCAAACTCACAGAGAGCTGCCTCTCTCTGCTTCCTGAGTGCTGGGATTAAAGGTGTGCACTACCACAACCCTGCTCAAATCATATTTTTTAAAAAAGGAGCTCTGGACATATATTATTGAAATAATAATAATGAAATAAACCCCAAATATTGAAGTAAGACTAAACACAGTTTTCAGTTAAACAGAATAGAATACTCCCAAATAAATCTTAGCATCCCTCAGAATGTGAAAATGGTAAACAAAACAAAACAAACAAACAAACAAAGAAAAACCCCACAGAATGGTATATCAGAGCAAACACTTTTGAAAACAGACTACAAACTAGAGGGGGAACCCGTGTGTGTTCCACTAGTCTCCCTGTGGTGTTAAATGTTAGGTAAAGAACTGGGGTAAAAAGAAAATCAAAGATCAAAAATTCACAGGGACAAACAGGCAAGCTGGAATGGATACCCAGGTCCTTGGGAATTTGAATATGTTACCTGCTTTGAAGTAACCGAAGAAGTCACAGAAAGACACTGAATGGACTTAATTTTATTCAAAAGCTAATAGTTCTGCAAAAATGAACAAACAAAACCCCAAACAAACAAACAAACAGAAAGCGCAATGGGAATGAGAAGACACAGTGACATACATTTGTAGCAGGAGCCTGCTTACTCCACCCTGACAGAAATAGAGTTAATGTGTAACCCTACAGAGGGCTGCCTCCAAGTGGAAAAATAACTTGTGGTGTGTGCATACAGTAGGTTTCAATTTGGCTATTCCAGTGAACAAGCTGCATCTCATAGTTTGTCAAAATATATACTACTGAGTCTAAAAAGAGCTGGGGAATTCTAAGTTTAGGAAAGTATCAGGCATATAAAAATGGAGAAATCATAGATCAACTCATGTGTGTATGGGGTGGGGTATGACTAAGTGTAGAAATATTACATTTAAAAGATACTTATGGCTGGGCAGTGGTGGTGCACGCCTTTAATCCTAGCACTTGGGAGGCAGAGGCAGGCGGATCTCTGAGTTCGAGGCCTGCCTGGTCTACAGAGTGAGTTCCAGGACAGCCAGGGCTACACAGAGAAACCCTGTCTCAAAAAACAAACAAACAAACAAACAAACAAACAAATGTAGTTAGGAGGACTGGAGGATGGAGTTTAGTTGGTATAGTTGGATAGTTTGCCTATCCTGAGAAAACCAGGTGTGGTGGCACATGCCTGTAATCCTAGCATTCTGGAGTTGATAAAAGTTTAGAAGTTCAAGGCTGAGGCTAGAGAGATGGCTTTGTGGTTAAGAGCACTGACTGCTCTTTCGGAGGACCCATGAAAAGGAAATATTCACATAGACAAGATTTATAACCTTTTTAGGTATCAGAAATTATGATTAAATGGAATACAAACAACTTATAGTAAGTTAATAAAGAAGTACATTTCTCAAATGGTCTACAAATCAGTATGGTGCTTTAAAAGACGTATGTGGCATAAGGAATATTTAAATTTTGGAGATTCCATGTGGCTGGCCAGAGCAAGACATCAATGAGCTGCAATTAGGGATGGGAATCCTGTCGTGTGTCCCGTAGTGTCCCTGTCCAGTCCCGTCCAGTCTTGTTTCCCCCTAACTCCCACTTAAGTCCTTACTCATCACAAGTCTTAAATCTCAGGAGCAAACTTCTCTTTGAAAGAGCTTCAGACTTCAAAACAAAGGAGCTTCGTGAAAAGCGGCTGAGAATGGAGTCTGGTCCTTAATGTTTCCCAAATAATCAGCTCTTAATCCGTAAATGCCCCTCAAATAAAACTTCTAATTCTCAAATAGCTTCCAAATCCCTAAACTTTCCTCAAAACATTCAAGACAATTCACAGTCCTACAAATCAAATCCAGACTTTTGTTGAGCTCCAACTCCACTTCATCCATTAGCATGTGGGGCATGCGCACAAGTGTGTGCATGTGTGTGTGTGTGTGTGTGTGTGTGTGTGCGCGCGCGCGCACC
>NW_022196914.1:59148602-59194943 GCF_008632895.1 Mastomys coucha | reverse complement strand
TTTTTTTAATTATTTGTAAGGATTTGTCAGTCAAGACAGAATTCCTCTTTTGTGAACAAGCATGCCTCTTCTACACCAAGGACCCACCCCCTCGCCCTCCTCCCCTGCCCTCCTCTTCATCCCCCAGGGACTGTCATCGACAGTCAGCTTTTCCCATTTGTTTTCAAAGAGAGTGGTGGGGGGCATCCGCTGGGAAGGAGATGTGGGAGCAGCAGCAGGCATTCTTATTTTTGTTTTTGTGTTTTCACAAGGGAGCCCATATTGAATTTCTGGCTCGCCTCAGTTCCCACAGGGCTTCTTCGGGACCCCAGTCTTCTGTGGGGTTCTTTACCGCCTACCCTTCCAAGGTGGCTAAAAGGAGAACTGGCAAAGGGAGAGTTGAGTATCCTTTCAAAGTCTAAATGTTTGAGTTCCTGAGTAAACAGAGTCAGGTTTGAGAGGCAGTTCGCACCAATTGCCTCAGAGTGGTGTTTTCCTGTGAAACTAAAGGGGCAGCTGGCAGATTCAGGTTCAAAGATGTCCGAGAGAACTCCCACAGGAAGACGGGATGCCTCCAGGCAGCAAGGCTTAGCTGGAGCTAAGGCAGGCTGAAGTTTTGTCAGCAGCTCAAAGCAGGTGCTGGTGTGTGTGGTGTGTGTGTGTGTGTGTGTGTGTGTGTGTGTGTGTGTGTGTGTGACACTTCATCGAAGGTAATGCCAGGAAAGGACTAATAAGAGCTGCTTTTCCCCCTAAGCTGCACACTAGTATGAAGCATCACTCGCATTTTACAGCCCAGAAGACTAAGGCATGGAGAAACTGATCAAGACCCCACAGCTAGGAAGCTACGGAGCTGTGCTGTCACCAGGTGTTCACATTAGTTAGCAGCCTCCAAATACTTGATAAGAAACCAGATGGGAAGCCGGGGAAGGGGTGAGGTTGCATGTGCTGAGTGAATTACTCGCAGGTGCCTTGCAGTTCAGAGCAGTGATTCCACACTGCTCCAGCTGTGTGATTCCACACTGCTCCAGCTGTGTGATTCCACACTGCTCGGGCTCTGGGCGGCACAGATGTAAAGCTCCTGCTCTGTCCCTTATAGGGCCCAAAGATTCTGTTGATGGGAACTCAGAACATGATGGCGCTGGATCGGACCACACTGGTCCTAGGGGATCCATTGGTGTGTATTCAGAAATATGTTTTTTTTTTTTTTAACATCGACCTTTCATTTTAGAATCGTGTTAGATTCATGGAGAAATTGAAAAAAGAGCGAATCCATTTCCATGTGTTCCAGAAACAATTTCCCATTACTAACACTTCACATGTTAATAATTTATATATACATATATATATATTACATTTAATAAACCTGTATCCATGTTATTCTTTAAAACATTTTTTTAGGCTAGGATTCAAAGTAATGGACATCATGACATCTGCATATTTGCATGTGAGTGTATCATTATATATGATACATTATACATATAAACATATAGTCACATATATACATATATGTGCAGTATATACACATATGCACATATACACACATATGTATATATATATGTATATATACATACATATATATGTGTATATATCTATATTTGTTCCTGTTCCGGTCCCCTCCCCCACTGCCATCTCTCAATCGTTCTCTCACAGTTGTTATTGTTGTTGGTGGTTGGTTTGTTGTTGTTTTGTTTTGAGACAGGGTCTCCCTATGTAGTCATGATGGTGTGGATCAGGCTGACCTTGAGCTCACAGAGATCCACCTCTCTCGCCTTCTGAGTGCTGGGATCAAAGGTGTGGGCCACCACCGCTGGCCCACGCAGCTGTTTTTAGCAGAAGCCCAGGCTTCCCTTTCCTTAGTTTTTACTAGTGCTCTTTTCCATTCCAGACTTGTGTCCAGGGCACTTAATTGCACATACTTGTTATCTTTCCCTAGACAACTGTGGTTACTCAGGCCTTACTGGTTTGGGATGGCCTTGGCAATCATTTTGCTTTATGTGTATGGGTGTTTTGCTTGCATCTATGTCTACATTATGTGTGGTGGAGGCCAGAAGGGGGCATCAGATCCCCTAGAAACAGAGTTACAGATGATTGTGAGCCATCTCATAGGTACTGGGAATGGAACTCTGGAACTCTGGAAGGGCAGCCAGTGCACCCAACCATTGAACCATCCTCTAGCCCCCAATCTTGATAACACTGAGGAGTATTGGTCAGTGTCTTGTACAAAGCCCATTAACTGAGATTTCATGTTTATCTTACAGGTTGGCTTGAGGAGTGAATATATGTTTGGGGGAAGAAGATACCATTGGTGAACTGGCTTTGTCATAAAAGCCTCTCATGGCTATAGGTGCCAATGTGACTCATGACTGCAGAGGGAAACCTGAACACCTCACTGAGGGAGTTCGTTTCCTCACTGCAAAATTGCTCATCTTTCACACACTTGGAAGAAAGCCATTAACTACAGGCCACACTTCCAGAAATTGATCAGGTGACTTGGAATCGGCATGGTGGGTAGGTTTACACTGCAATGGGCAGCAGACTTAATGAACCAGGGGTTAGGGGGAGAGCTAGTTCCCCAGGCCACCACATGTATGGCTCGGGCTCACTCCTAACAGATGCCTGGTTGGATGACCAGAAGAAAGGCATAAGGTCAAGGGGCAAAGGTGAAAGTGCTGAGCTTGAGATGTATTTGGCTTACAAGGCTCTGCATAGACATGCAGCCCTTAGAAACCCAACTGAGACCATTTCCAAAGATTTTACTGGGCAGAAACCCTGACTGACCAACTCTCCCCTTTCCCACAGCAGTTAGTATAGCTACCATCTATTGAGCACATCCTCATTCTGGGTATTCTCATAGATCAGTCTGACTAATCGTCACAGATCCCCATTTTACATATACGAAAAGAGACCCAGTGGCTTATCCAAGAGCAAGAGCAGCAAGCTGCCAAACCAAGGTTTAACCTGTGTACTTCCAGCCATGCTGAAAATAGTACATCATCTATTTTATTTACCTTCTCTTTCCTGGAATGTTAGTTACTCCTCAGATCCCTCTGATCCTTCCCTCAGATCGGGAGGGAGGGATGATGGCTGCTGGTGAGCTGCAGGACTTCATTTGTGATGGGAGTGTGTCGCCATTTCCTATCTAAAATGTTTCAATGTGGACACTGCTCATGGAAATGCTTAAGAACTGGGACCGTAGGCTCCTGAAGTTTCTCTTTGGGCCAGGCAGACTGGGGTGCAATTTTACTATCCTGTCCTTCCAACCCTAAGCCTTGGAGATTGATTGAGCTCCATAGTGTCATTATGATTTAATCTGATGCATGACTTCATTCTTTTCTAAATCAACTTTTAAGAAACAGAGTTATAAAAACTCAGCACTAGAGTTAACCAGTAGAGTTGGGGAAATTCTATAAGACTATACAATCTATATGAGCAAAATGCATATAAAAATGTAGTGTAGTTCATTTTTAAAACCCAAGCATAAAATTCACTTTCTAGACTTCAGGTAATATCTAAGGCAAATGAAGTACTAATTCATCTGTTTTCATTTCAAAAATTTGTGATGTTTAAAGTTTTTTTTTGATAAATAACCTGAAATAAGATTAGAAATTTAGAACAGTACCTGTCTGAATAATAAAGACCATTATTTTGCCTTAGATTACTATTTTTAGCTGAGGTTCCATTGATCTTACTAAAGTCCGAACAATATTTAGAATTGTCCTAGTGCTCTTTTGACTTTTCTTTTCTCAGATCAAGAAGACTCCTCAAATAGAGCTATCCATGATCTGAATTCTGGTGTATGAATCAAATTATGACACACATTACAAGTCTTGCGGTATTTGTTTTGTAATAAATAAGGCAGTAATTAGTATTAGTCATTAGTAGATGTTTAAAGATGAGCTATCAGGTTTGCCCTTCCTTTCCTGTCTCAGTTCTAGAAGGCATCATTTCTGTTTCAGGGATGTACTTTTGGGATTCTTTAAATTTGTCACCAGGTGTCCTCTCCCCATGATGCCGTTGCTCTGTTGGCACCCGTGTAAGAGAATCCAGAGCCTTGACCTGTCTTCCACCCAAACAGACCATGGAGATTTGCTCCAGTCTTATAGTTGCCTCTTTTTCCCACTGTGTGGCACTGGGCACACTTCTGAACAAAAATCTTCTTGCCTTCCCCAAACATTAGCCATTTTTAACCCGCTCCTGGCCCTCTAATACCACAAATGCTTTAACCCATAGACTGACATCTGCTCTCCCAGTTTTTGTCTTAAGGAAGACTTGGGAACTAGTCTAGAGAGCCAGGTTCAAGATAGGTTTAGCTGGGCACACCTTTAATACCAGCACACTCAGAAGGCAGAGGTAGGCAGAGCTCTGTGAGTTCGAGGCCAGCCTCTTGGTCTACAAATTAAGTTAGAACAAGCAGGGACACAGAGAGAAATCTTGTCTCAAAATGAAACAAAACAAAACACCCGAAGTAAGTCTTAATTTTTAAAAATTTAATGCATAATTATTTTATTAAACCCATTGTATCTATACACTTTTTGTTTTTAAGATGAATATAATCTATGAATATTCAAAGTCATGGGCTTTATAATGTTCAAGTGTGCCATGGACTCTGACTATTGTCAGCTCCATTTTCTCTTCTTCCTCCTTCCCTTCCTCTTCATGTCATGTATGTGCACATATACCACATACATGCATACACACACACTCACACTCAACACATACTCACCTGCACAGGTGCACACACATGCACACACACACATACTCACATATACACTCTCATATGCACAGGTATACATGCACAGGTATACACACACACACACACACACACACACACAGCCTAGATTTCACATATGAGAGGAGAAATATATTTGTCTTTCTGGATCTGGCTTCTTCACTTAATACATTAACCCTCCATTCTGTTCATTGTTTTGAAAATGACAGAGTTTGGTTCTTTGTGGCTGAAAAAAACATGGTTGTGTATACAACCTGAGCTAAGTGGCTGACAGCACCTCACCAGTCCTGACCTTTCCTTTGACAAAACCCTGGTGTCAAGGCAATATTCGATGGCCTTGAACATTCTATGACCTTGAGCCAAAACCTGACTGAGCAGCCTAGAGACTCCTGAAGAGGAGCAGAAGTGGGTGCTGCAGGTACTAGGGAGGGGCACTGGGCGAGTCCTTTCCACCTCCTCCTGGAAGCCTCCAGATTACCGTCTGCCAACTCTCCCCCATGTGGGTGCATTAGTACTCACATACATGTGCATACATGCAGACAGGAAGCAAAATAGATAATTCAGACTTCTGTCACCACACTGACCTTCTCAAATGTAGACTTTCTTAGAGTTTACAGTTTTGAATGAGGGAATCAACGTGCAGCCCAGGGTGTTCTGGGAATCCCAAGTGCTGGGATTACAGGCGCAGGACTTTTATGTGTCTGAAAGAAAGCGTTCTATTGCCTTTCCCTGACTTCCAAAGGGCCAACCCCGTGCTCCCTTTTCACAATGTCCTGTCTTGTCATTGGCTCTTTGGAGTCTGGCTGGCTTATTTATGAGCAATTTCAGGATCACCATTTGATCAACCTCTCATGCTTCTAACTGTGCGCTTATGGGATTTTCCCAAGTTGCAGACTGACATGCCCACTCTCACGTTCAGCTGCACTCCCACACTCGAGGAAAGCATTTCTTCTTTGCTGCTCTCTTCCCTACTTCTTCATCCTCAAGAGAAGCCCCTGCATCTATTTATGGACAATGTTCTAGAACTTACCCTGCCAGAATCATTTTCCTAATGGGAAATCTAATGGGGCCTCCCACTGACAGAGAAGACCACCCCATCTGCAGCTAGGGACCAGAGACACTCCCAGCCCAGATGTAAAGAAATGTAGCAGATCATAGCTTGGTGGATATGCATTGCTTATTTAATATTTGAGCATCATTTTTTTTTCCCTGAAGATATTTCTATTGAGCTCACTGGTGGAGTCGAGCATCTGGAAGGCATCAAGCCTCACCCCACTGAGGTAAACCCCTATTGCGTATTTCCTCTTTAATGTGAGCCCAGTGGGCATGCAGCATGTATCTCTATGTTTAGCACAGTTCCTTGCCAAGGCAGTTCTCAAGCACATGACACTCTCTAAATAAATCAGTGTTGTGCAGACCTATTGAACATCCCTCCTAATTGATGCTAACAGAAAATTTAAATGGGGCTCTGAGGAACCTCATGGCTCCTTGATGTGAGGTCTCTTTTACATTCTGAAGCAGTGGATTGCCACTGAGGGGGGTAAGCAGTGGGAAACATTGTTGGCCTGTGGTGCAGCTTAGTGGCAGAGTGTAGACTAAATAAGCAAGAAGGACTTATGTTTGCTCTAGCATCCTGCCCAAAGAAAACCCCCAAACCAACTCTTTAATTTTTATTAAATGCTGTTTTTTTTTTAATTTGACCCAATCTTTTCCAAGATATAGAATTAAATTATTGCCTAAATCCACAAGCAAAAGGTTCAGCCCCTTCTCAAGGACATAAGATGGACAGTGTACCACTGAATACTAATATAAATTAAAAAGTCAGCTATATTAGTCAAGATAGATGGACTAAGATGAAATTTTATACTTCAAGGAGGAAAATGCTCATGTTTCTTTATCATTCTCATATTCTGCAGGGTCATTAGAGTTGATTTCCGTTCTCTGTTTAGGATGTGGTTGAGTTAGCCAATGGTCTGCAGATACAGCAAAAGTAACCAAATTTTTATTAAATTCTTCTAGTTACTGTGGTTAGTTTACTGATAGGTGGTGATGTAGCTACTGGAGAGCACTCGACCCTCTCACTTCTTCCCAAGAACATACTGCTCAGCAAATGGAGCTAGTCCCAGGAAGAAGGGGTACAAAACACTGTGCTATGCCTGTGCCTTACGGTAACATGTTTCAGGCCACTGCATTGAAAAATTACCCAATAATGTGGTGATTTGTGGTGATAAGCTGATTTTCCCCTATGTTCAGCCAAGATTGCGATAGATGTGTTGAAAAAGTGACTCTAAGTAAAGGAGAGAGAAGTGAGATTAAGTTAGGAGGGAGAGCAGGGTGGTGGGCGTGGCAGAGGCCTTTAATTCCAACATTTGCAAGGCAAGGCAGAGATCTCTGAGTTCAAGGCCGGCCTGGTCTACATACCCAGTTCTAGGGCAGCCAGAGCTACACAGAGAAGACAGGATTCTACTTTTTAGAAAAAGATTTCTTTTTATTTTATGTTGTCTTAGTGTTTTACTGCTGTGAATAGACACCATGACCAAGACAACTCTTATAAGGACAGCATTTAATTGAGGCTGGCTTACAAGTTTAGAGGTATAGCACATTATTATCAAGGAAGGAGCATGGTAGCATCCAGGCAGGCATGGTGCAAGAGTTGCTGAGAGTTCTACGTCTTCATATGAAGGCTGCTAAGAGAAGACTGGCTTCCAAGCAGAAATACAAGGGTCTTAAAGAGGTGACATGCTTCCTCCAACAAGGCCACATCTATTCCAACAAGGCCACACCTCCAAATAGTGCCACTCCCTGGGCCAAGCATATTCAAATCACCACATACATGTATAAGTGTTTTATCAGCATGTATGTCTGTGTACCATGTGTATGCCTAGTGCCTGAGGAGGCCAGAAGAGGACATCAGATGCCTTGGAACTAGAGTTGTAGTTGGTTGAAAAGCACCACATAGTTGCTGGGAACTAGACCTGGGTACTTTGGAAGAGCAGACAGTGCTTTTAGCTGTACAGCCAAGGCTCCAGTTACTTGCTCTACTTTGGACTGAATCAACAGAAGAAGTCATGATGCTGTTATGAAGAGGTTTAATCTCAAAAGAACAGTCGCTCACCAGAGCCACAGGCTTCTCTTTCTTATCCAGTGGCATGGCTTCCTGTTCCAAGGTCATAGGTAAGTCCTCCTTTTATGAAAGCAACAGACAGTTTTGCCTATGTAGGAAAGATGTCAATGAACAAAGTGATTACACAATGCCTTCCATTACATTCTCACTGTCTATATCCTTTTAGTACTCTAAGGTTGTTCTCTATCTTTCTGGCTCTCTTTGAGAGGCCCCACCCATGCTGCTACATGGTCACTAATTTTGTCATTTGCAACAGTGTCCTTCTTTGTCAGGCCATGTGGCAGTTCATCTGTGTGGAGCTGAGCAGTGATTTACTGTCAGCATGAGGTTACATAAAAGCATTTTGCTAATGCAAGGACTGAGACAATGTTAGAATCTAGGTGTGATATATGTTGTGTTTGTCCTATAAATCTGGGAACTGACTTCTGCTGGTTTTCTTGCTGTTTTCTATGATACTTAGATAAGAACAAATGAGCAGATATTGTCTAATCACACATTCTGGGTCTTTGAAAATACTGAAGTAAAGTAACATATCTTGAAAGAGAAGTGACCCAAGAGAATATTGATTTCCCCTTTTCTTCAGAAGAAAGAGCTCCAGTTGGAAAACAGCTGCTGACAAGGTTTTCACTAGGAGGTTTTTTTGGAGGAGAAACCCAACCTACTCACTTCATGAGTATACATGGTCTGTGAACACTTTGGAGTTTGTTTGTGATGGGCAAAGTGTTGAGTACCTAAACTAATAAGAGATGCTGAGCCATGCTTCCTTTTGCTCTCAAGGACATGGAAGACCAGAGGAGTGACAGACAAGCCAAGTTATGAGCTTATAAGGAGTGTGATAGCAAGCTAGGGTAAGACATCGTGAGAGCAGAAGCGTGTACCTGTGGAAGATGAGGCTCTTAAGCCTTGCAGTCTGATGGCTCTTCTTAGTTCCTGGTCTCTAAGGGGCTCTTTAGGGTTTCCTAAAGACACAGCCATGTTATTCACAATGGCTGACTTATTTCTTCTCTTCTGATTTGTATGCCTTTTATTTGTTTTTTCTTGTCTTATTGTGTTAGCTAGGACTTCTAGTACAATGAGCAGTCATTACCTTCATTTTGATCTTAAGGGAAGATTTCCACTGTAACCATTATGATGTCAGCTATCACTGTTTTGTAAATGTTCTTTAATGGTTTATGGAGGTTTCCCCTCCACTGCAGAATTTATATTTTGAATGGTTTTTGAATTCTGTTAACTTGAAATAACCATATGGGATTTTTCTCCCTTAGCCTGCTGGTGTGGCTGGACATTGTGATGGTTTTCATGGTTGGCTTGATTGGGTAGAGAGACACTCACATTGGCAAAGGACATTCCCAGGTGTGTCCTTGCTGACATTGCCAGAGACAAGGAGGACTCTAACTTAATAAATTATTCACCATGAGCTCAAAATGTGACCAGTCTGCTTGGAGGTGCTGGAATTATAGGAGGTGGGGACACGATGGAGGAGGTAGATCAGAGGGTATGCCTTTGAAGTGTGTGTCATGGCTATGGCCCACACTGTTACTTCTCTCTGCTCCCTGGCCATCATGAAGTGAGTGGGTCTGCTTGACCATATGCTCACTGCCATGATGTTGAACCTCACCGTGGGCCTATGAACAATGGAGCCAAGTAACTGTGATTGAGAAACTGAATCCATGAGCCAAAATAAAGCTCTCCTCCTTTTAAATTGCTTCTCTCAAGTATTTGTCCCAACAGCAAACAATTAACCCAAATCCTTCCATTGGATTCTATTTATGGAATAAGCCTGGGTTAAGCCTATTTTATCATAGCCTGCAGGACTTATCAAATGTTGTTGGGTTTGGGTTGTTTGCTTTTTCCCCAGCAATGCTAAGGATCAAGCCTGGTTCCTTGCTCATGTGTGGAGGCAATCTGATATGGAGCTCCACATACAGCACTCATTTGCTAATACATACATACATACATACATACACACACACATACATAATACATATATACATACACATACATGCATACATATATACATATAGGCTTTTGAATCTGTGTTCTTAAGACACACTGATAATACCTGCCTCAGGATCTTACAAAGCACAAGTTCAGTCAATTTTCTAACTATCCCTGGCATATTTTGAGTCTAGTCTTATTTTCACACACTTGGTTATGAAACTAATGATTTCTCACTTGGATCATCACAAAGCCTCCAATCTATTGGAGCAGCAATAGCTGTCTGAGAACCATGGATCTGAGAACCATGAATTCTGAACTTCTACCCCACTGGAAAACCAACATGTTAACCTGAATTCTAGGAGTTTCACAGATGTGGACACAATACACAGACTCCTGGATTTCTAACCCCGAGAATAGCAAGCCAGGAGGCGTTCCCATTCTTTCTGTTTTCCAAGTGTCACTGAGGCATTCTGGAGTGACCCAGATAGATGCTACACATTTACTGATGTTCTGCCTCTGCAGAGGAACCCAGGCCTAAAAAACCCAAATCTTTTCAGGGGTTTAAGCACAGCAGCTTTCCCCTTGTTCTGGAGACTAGACCTCTATCCTCTAAAGATGTTTGCTATATAAATGTCACAAAAATAACCTGGAACCAAAGGGCACTTACTACCTTGCCCCTCCCAATAACCTGCTAAATCCAAATCAGGTCAACCAGTCTCCACAACTGTGAGCAAAACAAACCCATTTACTTTATAAATTACTTAGTCTCCAGCATTCTCTTATAGAAGCAGAAGGTTAGACCAAGATACTATCTAATTTCACTTCTCTTCCCAAACAGACCCAGAGAGAACGGGTCACAGAACAGCATAGCTTTGCATGATACAGCTTTCCAAAATGCTGTGAACAACTACTAATTCATTCCAGAAACACTCTGGTTACTTGATAGTTTGTGTGATTCATCAGCTTTGAAAAGGCCTCGGGAGTTGCTGCCTGCTCCTCTTACACGGGCCCTGCTTTTTGGTTTTGTTTTCTGTGAAACAGAGTTAATGGTATTAGCCACTGATCTGGCCTAAGAAAAGAAAATGAAGAGAAGCAGCAGGAGGCTTACCATGCACTGGTGAAAACACATTGGGAAATCTGAGATAGACCCGGAGGAGGTGAGTGGTCCCACTTGGCATCTCCTTTATTGGTTGTGCCATGTTTTGAACTCTATATCTCATGGCAATGGCAGGACCTATAGGTTCGCATTTAGGTATCATTCTCGTGGAGCATAACTCTGGGCCCATCTTCTACCACTCAAGGCTCTCCCTATGCTACCCAAGCACCCACTACACAGTCTGAGCATTCTGAGCACCCACTGGCTACTTGTTGAATTGAGGATTTGAGGAGAGAGTCCTCCTAGGCTCAAGACTGGACCTGCAATGTGTACATCAGAACTGTGAGCAGCCTCTCTCATGGAGACACTGGGGTAGATGTGGGAGCCTTCCATCAGATATCTGAGCTACTCTGCTCATACACAGAAAAGGTTGTTTGCATTCAACTTCAGAGTTTCCCATCCATGGTCAGTTAGCCCAAGGTGAAGCTACACATGGCAAAGCCAAGCCATTTACCTCAGAACCATGGAACCAAAGAGAGGAAGCAGTTGGTGCCAGGGGCATATCCCTAATGACCTATCATATCCCACTAAGTGTCACCTTTAAAAGTCCCACCATCTCCCAGAAACAACTCACGGGACACCAGACTTTTATCACATGGGCTTTGGGGAGGGAGATTCAGTGCCAAACAATAGCAGCTGGAGTAGAGAGAAACATCTGGAATTCAGTCTGGCTCCTGCTGACTCTCTTTTCCCCAACTGAGCTATAAACCTTTTCTATGAAAAAAGTTTGTCCCTTGCTTACACGGTCCTAGCATGCTGGTTCACGGTGCACAACAAACCTGGAAGTTGACATGGAAGTAAAATTCCAGACATGATTAAGTGAAAAGCGAGTCACTCACCACCAGTTGTCACAGACCTCAGATGGACTGTGACCTGTGGGAAGTCCACAGTGAGCTAGTCAACAGTCACCCTTTCTCTCCCACCCATCTGGGCTCACAGGCGTGTTCTGACAGTGATGTATGGTCACTGGAGGAGCATAGTGGGGGACATGGCATGGTTAAGCAATAAAAGCCCGTTTTCCACAGAGATGCTTGATAATGTGATACAGGAAATGTCATGGCCGCTGTATTGGAGGCTGACAAGCATGGCCCCTATGGATTTTATTCTGCTACCATGAAGTAGAAGCAAATAAACACTATTTTATGCCACCAATGACCCATGGAGGCACATAAAACACATTACTACAGCGTGTTAGAGCAGGGACATGGAAAGACTATAGGAGCTCATGGACAGTTGTGGCCCTGCAGCCCAGCCATGGTGGAGAAGCTTCCTGTAGAGGGCGATGTGCTGTGTTCCACATCACTAAGAATTGACACATGCCTTTATTTTATTTTATTTTATTTTAAATATTTATTTATTTATTATATGTAAGTACACTGTAGCTGTCTTCAGACGCACAGATCTCATCACGAATGGTTGTGAACCATCATGTGGTTGCTGGGATTTGAACTCATGACCTTCCGAGGGGCAGTCAGTGCTCTTCCCCGCTGAGCCATCTTACCAGCCCAGCACATGCCTTTAAATCCCAGCACTTGGGAGGCAGAGGCAGGTAGATTTCTGAGTTCAAGGCCAGCCTAGTCTACAGAGTGAGTTCCAGGACAGCCAGGGTTAAACAGAGAAACCCTGTTTTGAAAAACAAAACAAACAAACAACAACAACAACAAAATTAACTTATTGAGTTTTAGCTGGAGACATTTTGGTGTTATAACCCTCAACTTTGAGCATTTGTAAGATGACTCTTAAGTTAATATTAGGTGTGCCAGCCAAAGAATTTGTATAGCAGTGTAGAACACAGGGAATTCAGATGACAGCAGAAAGTTCCAGACAGAACCCAGATAGAGACATTTCCTGGAACCACACCCAGCATAGGACCTTGCCAATATTAATGAGAAAACTGTACAAGTCAGTGGCTTTGGCCGAAGTCAATCCTCTCTGCGTTTATAGATGGCAGAGGAAGCAGAGTTTCTCACCCTGGCGGTTGTGAATTCTGATGGAGCTGTGCCCTCCCCAGGCCCCATTCATCTTACTCACTCAGGTCCAGACTGAAGGAGTAGTTCCTGTCTGGGGTGCTGTAGTCATGGCAGAAGGTGGAGGAAGGACAGAATGACAGCACAGCATTAAAGCTTCACTCCCAGCAGCATCCCCATTTCTAACTCACGTTTCAGCGGCCCAAACAAATTAAAACCCTACCTGTAAAGGGGCAGGGAATTCCATCTGCTGTGGACAGAGCCCTAAAGCTGGGCTTGAAACAGGTGGGATATGACAATACAATACACAGCATACAATGTGATAGAGAGATGGCTGCATTTCTAGGACCACATCTTCTATTAATAGCAGCCTAATCATGGGGGTTAATTATAGCATGTGCATTCAATACTTGAGTGAACTGCAAACACACTGTATAGTCTCACTCAAAATGTGAGCACCATCATTTCTAATTACTTCTCTTGTGATTTGAAAATTTGGGCATTGGAAACTCCTTTAGGAATTGAAGGAATCTAACAGGAGGCCTGGGGAGATGCTTCCCAGGCCGATGAGGTGTTTGCCATGCAAGCATGAGGACCCGAGTTTGATCCCCAGTACCGACAAAAAAGCTAGGTAGGGTAGCATGTGCTTGTAGCCCAAGCACCAGGAATGCAGAAGCAGGAAGATTTGTTAGTCTAGCTGAAGAGAGTTCACAGAGGGATATTGTCTCAAAGTGAAGGCGGACATTGATAAGGAAAGAGACTTGACACTGATCTCTGGCATTCATATACCTCCCTGTGGGGGTTAGAATATGCTTAGTCCAGGAACTGGCACTATTAGTAGGTGTGGCCTTGTTGGAATAAATGTGTCACTGTTGGAGTGGGCTTTAATACCCTCATCTTAGCTGCCTGGAAGCCAGTATTCTGCTAACAGCCTTCAGATGAAGATGGATAATTCTTAGCTCCTCCTGCACCATGCCTGCTTGGACGTTGCCATGTTCCTGCCTTGATAATAATGGACTGAACCTCTGAACCTGTAAGCCAGCCTCAGTTAAATGTTGTCCTTATAAGAGTTGCCTTGGTCATGGTGTCTGTTCACAGCCATAAAACACTAACTAAGATAGCTCTCATACCAGTGCTTCTCAACTTTCAGTCACAACCCCTTTGCGGTCACAGACCAGATATTATGCATATCATAAATTTATATTACCATTCATAATGGCAAAATTACAGGTATAAGGTAGTAATGAAATAATTTTATGTTTGGGGTCATCACAACATGAGGAACTGCGTTAAAGGGTCACAGCGTTAGGAAGGCTGAGAACCACTGTTCTACTCACACATGAACTTGCATGCACACATAACACACACACACACACACACACACACACACACACACACACACACCAAGCACATGAACCTCAAGTGGTAATTGGCAGGCAGGATCCTGAAAGCAGGAAAATAATCTCAATGATGCCCCTCAAAGGAGTGTTCCAGAAAGTGAGGTCCACTCTCCACCAGTTGTAGAATGAGCTAAAATGTAGGTGCAATGTGCATGCTTCTGGATTTGTCCCTAGATACACTGAACTGTATAGTGGCAAGATCTCCAGTTAACTCGAAGTCCAAACTCATTCCCCAGCCCAACCCAGCTTTCTCCCCAGCCTTGGGGTTTTACTACATAGGTCAGTCTGTTCTCAGATTTAGAATCCTTCTGCTTCAGCCTTCCAAATTCTAGGATGACAAGTGTCCACTACCACGACAAGTTCTAGGTGACACTGATGTAGACTAGTTGTGGAGATTTGCCCCTCCGGAAGCTGAAGACTTCAGTAGCGCCCACCCCTGCCAGCATTTCCCTTGCTGAGCACTCACGTCTTAATATTTGCCTTGCTTTGGTCCTCTAGGGTTCCACAAGAGCAGCCAGCACGCATGCGCAGCCAGCACAAGTGTTCTCAGTCCTGGGTCACGAATCCTGCTGGGCCTTGGGGTTTCCTGGCAGGAATAGGTATGGGGGAACTTTCTACAGAATAGTTTCTAATGAGGGCCTCTGTCCCCCTTCAAATACATTTTAGTTTATATACTTTACTATTTTTCTTGTAAATCGACATCTGTGAATCATTTTATTTGTCTATTTTTAGAAAGAAAATGTTACTACATTGAACAATGTTCTCATTAAAAAAATTCTCTTATAATAGTAACAATTGTTTAAAAACGTATATTGTTAACTGTTTTTACTCAGCAAGGGATGGTTGGAACCAACTCCAGTGAACACTTAATGGTGAGTTTTCAAGCCTGATTTTTGTGGGATTTGCAGTTGGGTAGATATTGCAGTAGTTGCCTCCTGAGATGAAAATGAAATCCAAAAGGTCCTGTCTTCCAGGGCTCTGCTTGGAACATTCCAGAGCTGCTCTATGGCACAGGACAGCAGTGCTCCATGGAGCAGTCATTGAGTTCTCTTGCAATGACCTACATGCCACCTGATTCCTTAAATCCAACATACTTTCGCTTCCAGAGGAAATTTTCATGTTTTCATGGGGGCATAACTGAGCCTGGTTTGGTAACTGAGGTTGCCCTAAAGTGGTAGGTAGTTCCAGCCCCATTGGTGTATGTCTTGGTCATGTGGGGTGATGTGAACTTTGATTCCAAGCCCTTTAGAAGCCTCAGCAGCCAATGCTAATATCCCAAGTGCTGTTCTAAAGCTATTTCTGTCTTTATCCAAGCCACACCTATGGTCAAAGCAAGGTAAAGTCAAGTACTACAACATTTAGGTGAGGAAAAAGAAAGATGGGAGAGAAAAAATGAAGAAAGAGAATCAAGAAGTCAAGTGGGGAGGGAAAAGTTTGAGATGGGAAGATAGGAAGAAGGAGGGAAAGAGAGAAGAAGAGAGGAGGGAAAGGGGAAGGAAGAAAGAAAGAAGAAAGGGATGGGGAAAGGAAAGGAGAAAGAATGGAAGGAAGGGAGAAAAGTGAAAGGAAGAATGAATGGATGATGGATGGATGGATGGATGGGTGGATAGATGGATGGACAACAGAAAGGAGAAGGCGCAGAAGATGGGAGGATGGAAGGGAGGAAAGGAGGAAGAAGGGAAGGGCAGAAAGGAGAACATGTTTCTGCCCCTCTTCTCTGCCCTTCAGTGCCAGGTTCAAAGTACTCCTCAGCCCATTTCAAACACCCCAGGTCTATGTCTCTCTGACATTCGATTCTTTTCATTCTAGATCCTACACTCTGTGAGTTGAACACAGCTAGAATTTTATCCCAAGATGAAAACTCGCATGCCTTAGGAATGTCTGTATCTCCAGAGGGTTGGTTCTGAAAGGACAGAGGGCAGTGTGAAATCTTGTCTGCCCCACCCCATCATCATGTCATTCAGCTGTGAGGTTCACTCCCTGGGAAGGGCAGGCTGCCTCTGTCCTAACCACAGAACAGGCCCTTGTTAGCGTGGCATCCTGCGAGTCATGCGAGTGGCAGCGACCCTGTGCCAACCACAGGCTCTGGTTTATATCCAGTTAATGGAGGCTTCGTTTGGTTTCTTGGGATTAGAATGTTTCAATATTGCCTTATAAAAATATTCCATTCTGGTTCGTGGGCAGAGCTTCAGTGCAGAAAAACTGTGAGGCAGGGCTGCCAGCCCCAGCATTCCTGTTATTGTCTGTAATTTCTAAAGACCAGTGAGTAGACATGGCACTCTGCAAATACACAAAGACAAGGCCCTGGCCTTCCATCAGAAAAACACACCCTAATGAAAATAATCCAAGCAGAAGCATAACAGACAGTTTGAGGGGGGCAGGGAAGCTGGAGACGGCATGTAGAGTGTTTCTGTTTTTGTTTTTTGTATTGAGTTGGGAGTGATTGGGAGAGGGGGAGCCAACTACATCCTGGGTTTGCTTCTTGTTTAATCTTTCCAGATTCTTGGTCTCAGGAGGTCACTGGATTCAAAAGCCAAGTTGTTCAAACTGACACCCTCCCCCCTCCCTGATACCCTGCAAAGAAATTGCTCTCTATGGCAGCCAGTTCCTTTTTTCCAAAGGCTTTGTGGCTGACCTCAGCTCCCCAGACAAGTGTAGCCTTAAATAAGATAATTACTTTCTAAAGCACTATGCTTCCCCATAGGAAAGCTTCTAGGACAGAGAGCACAGCACATCTCCCTGGGGAGGACCACACCTGACGTCCCATCCCCTGTCTCTTTTTCCTTATTCACAAGCTGTCCTCACTGCCTAAGCCCAATGCCAGGCCTGGAACTTCCAGAGACCCGCCAGCTACTTGGCACTGTGGCAGAGTTGGTTCATCAAGATGCATTTTTTATGAAAACCTCAAGTTATAACCCACATGTGGTGGCAGATCATTATCCTAAGACTCTAAATTGAAGCAGCGATGCACTTGGAGGCGGATCTATCATAATCTGGACATTTTTTCTTTTACTGGTCTATTTTAACAAGTGTAGGGAGGAAATCAGACTCGAAAAGCATAAACTGTTTTACATTTTGAATTGAACTTGTATAAAAATGGAACCACTCCAAGATAAAGGAATATTGGCAGAAGAGGAAGGAAAGATGGGGTGGGAGATGTGGAAATAAAAAGCTTCTGTTACGGCTTTTACATTTCCTGATTTAGCTCAGTGGAGAGGGGCAGGGTGAGCGATTGGATGGAGACAAGATCCCTAATGAGAAAGATATGACAGATGAGGGGGAACATACATAGAAAGAGGGGGTGGAGATAGGCATGTGTATGTGGGGGGTGAACCCTAAAACAAAACACTAAATAGTTCCCGGTAATCATCTCTGTGAAATAGCCAATTAGATTAACAGATCATTTATTTTGTCTTGAGGCCTTCTTGTGTTTTCCAGACTCTCAATGGCAATATTTTTCTTAATCCATCAAGTGCATTATTATTTGTTGTGGTGGTATAGTAGTTTTAAAAATGTATCTCTTGACGATGTCGTAGCTGTATGTAATGTATTCTCATTTCTGTCGATCCAGTCTGCTTTCTCTTATACCCCACCAACAACCCTGCCCCACCATTCCTGGGTATAAGTCCCTTTCACATTATGTCTTACTGTGTTCTGTGAGCCACCGAGTTTGATCAAGCTCATTTGTGTGGGCATGGGCTTGAAATTACCTAATGGAGACTATTGGGCTGAAGATAGTCAATGTCCCTCTCCCATAATCCATCAGGAGCCAGTAGTCATCCAGGAGATGAGGGTCCTCTCTTGGACATATATTTTTAGAAGAGTTTTTGACTCCAAAGGCTGCAACCTTTGACTTCTGAGCCTGAGCCCACACAGTAGATAGAGGTCATGGTCATTAAACAGGAGGTTTTGTGTATGTCAGTGCATGCTCAGGCCCAGGGACCTGCAGCATGCTCACCTTGTCACGCGTTTTCTCCAGACTATGTACACTTTAATAGTTCCTGTACCCAAGGCTTCGGTGACATGAGAAAATGTATTGATGACCCATTACCAAGTGTAGCCACCATTCACAGGATCAAATCCAGCTGAATGTGAGGTATTGCTTTACACCTAGGTGTCGATGAACTCCACATAGTAGGGCTTGCTCTGCTGGAGAAGAAGCCCAGCTCACCTTGGCTCTGGGGTTGTGAACTGCAGTGGCCATTTTAGGAGCCACATGTCATGGCCTGTCTTGGGAGGGGAAAACATCCTGAAGTTTCCATACCCATCATACAGCTGTCTGAGCAGTGACTTCTTGACACACAAAAGACTGCAGAGCATCTTGTCTTCTAGACATTGGTTCTTGGGTCAGCTTGTGGGCAAAAGGTGCCCTCACACATTTTGTTTGTGACTCTTCACAGATTCCTATCCTTGCTCACAGCCCCTGAGCTAGCCACTCAGTTCTTTGGTCCAAAACCCCTGGAATTAGGGGTTGCTTAGGTAACAGAAATGGCTCACATTGAGTTATGAGACATGGGTCAGAGTAACCTTACATTAACCACTGTTTGTGACTCTTCCTTGGCTTCATGGGTCTGGCTGTCCTTGGAGAGACACAACTGTCCACACAAGCCTGCCTCCAGTGTCTGTGTTCAGCATAAGCTTCCTTGCTAAGCTGCACACCATGTACCAAGTCACCTGTAGGCCAAAACATCTCACCAATAGAGCAGTCAACATTTTCAGAATGGAAACTTTCTTGTCTCTTCTAAGAAGGAGACCTCCCATTCCTTTCTGTCTTAGTTAGGGTTTTACTGCTATGGACAGACCACAATGACCAAGGCAATTCTTATAAGGGCAACATTTTAACTGGGGCTGGCTTACAGGTTCAGAGGATCAGTCCATTATCATCAAGGAGGGAACATGGCAGCATCCAGGCAGGCATGGTGCAGGAGGAGCTGAGAGTTCTACATCTTCCTCTAAAGGCTGCTAGCAGAATACTGACTTCCAGGCAGCTAGAATGAGGGTCTTAAAACCCACACCCACAGTGACACACCTACTCCAACAGGGCCATACCTTCTAGTTATGCCACTCCCTGGGCTGAGCATATACAAACCATCACACTTCCTCTCCCCCAACCTGTTGCCAGTGTCCTGGGGATTTTGTGTGTGGGAATCCCTCTCTCGTGAAGCACTCCTCTTTCCCTGAACCCTCTAGGCCTTCACCTGTGAGTGTGCTGTTTACATCTTCCAGGTCTTAGACAACATGTTTTTCTTCTGAGAAGCCTTCATTGGTACCCCAGATTTAAGCCAGGTGCTCCTCTTACCTTACATACTTCCATTTGTAATCCCTACTCTGAAGAGTTTATCTTTCCCACTAAAACCCACCACTGAAGGGCACTGCCTTTCAGTCTTGTTTATTACACCCCCTGACTCAGCAATGACAGCATGGCCTGTGATACAGAGGGTGTACATTAAAAGTGTGATTGTACTGGGGCTGTGGAGATAGCTCAGGAGGGCAAAAGCAAGTCTGAGGCCAGCGCCCAGCCAAAAGGCAAACCTAGCTGCACAGGTGTCTGTATTCCCATGGCAGCTTTACAGAGAGACAGAAGGCAGAGTCAGAAAAGACTCCAGATGTGAGCCTGGCTTACACAGGGAAAAGACCCTGTCTCACACAGGATGCATCAATGACTGAAGGTTGTTCTTTATCCTCCACATGTGTACCATGGCGTGAGTGTGACTATGCTCCAACACATGCACACACACACACACACACACACACACACACACACACACACACGATTATTGGAAAAAATAAACAACCTATTTTCAACCAACACCCAGGGCTCAGGAAAAAAACAGCGACCAGGGATCTCCTCTCCCACCTGCACCCAACAGGCGGGAACCTTGTTCTAGGATCCAGGATACTTTCTCAGATGAACAATTTTGCCTGTATTCAGCTCAGCTGCCAGCAGGGCAGCCCTATGCATATCCATCCTGGAGGTCTTAGGGTTTTATTGCTGTGAAGAGACAGCATAACCATAGCAACTCTTTTTAGGTTTAGACCATTCTCATCATAGCGAGAAGCATTGTGACAGGCAGGCAGACATGGTGCTGGAAAGATAGCTAAGAGTTCTCATCTGGATCTGCAGGCAGCAGGAAAAGAACTGCGCCACTAGGCCTGGTTTGAGCTTCTGAGACCTCAAAACCTGCTCCCTAGTGACACACGTCCTCCAACAAAGCCACGCCCACTCCAACAAGGCCACACCTCCTAATAGTACTGCTCCCTATAGACCTATAGGGACATTTTACTCAAAGCACCACACTGGCCCTTTTCCCACCACATGGAACAATTTATTTCTATGAAAAGTTGTATTTGATCTTTTAAACGCCAACTCAAAACAAGCTTTTGTAATATTTCTTATGCTTGAGGACTGTCTCAGCTGTAAGTACATGTCATTCAGCACACAGCACAGGCTGCTGCTTCTCAGTAAAACAAGCCATCTTGCCATAGGAAATTCTTAAGTGGGATTTGGTTTATGCCTGTGTTTTTGTTTCTCTTTTTGGAGTGTAACTTCCCTGAAGAAAAATACTGTCCAAATTTACTCCAATACTGACACTTAAAAATGCGTTCCCCAAGATGCAAAGGCTCAATGGCGGTTCCTTTTGCTTTGGCTCATTATGATTTTTATAGGTCCAAATACATATACTTTGATGCTTTAATTAATGCTCGTGAGTAAATTATGAAAGAAAGAAAACATTTTAATCAGTTTATAGGAAGAGTCATGTGGTTTTCCCCATTGAAGCCACAACACACCACACTGTAGGACATCTGACTGTGTCTTTTCCACTGGTCTATTGCAGGATTTGAACAGCAGACTTGAAAGTGACAGGGATAGGTATCGAACAGTTGCATGGGCTGCTTCTTCATAGTCATCACAGCAAAGAATGGCAGGCTGCCCAGGAGATCTTGGCTTTTTAAACCAGGGATGGGCAAGGAAATATTCCGGTTGTCTTGGCCATAGAAAGGGGCTCGTCCTGAGCAGAATGGGAGCAGGGCAGAGAAAATAGAGTAAGTGCTCTGTGACTGCACAAGTGGTCCTGGTTCTGAAGGGCTACCCTTCCCCACAATGAAGTGTTCTAGGGAGTACCTCCTAATGCTCTCTGGGACAGTCTCTGTAGGACATTGCTCCGTAGGACATTGCTCCCAGGGACAGTGCCCTCTCTAGGACAGTGCTCCCAGGGACAGTGCCCTCTCTAGGACAGTGCTCCCAGGGACAGTGCCCTCTCTAGGACAGTGCTCCCTGGGACAGTGCCCTCTCTAGGACAGTGCTCCCAGGGACAGTGCCCTCTCTAGGACAGTGCTCCCTAGGACAGTGCTCCCAGGGACAGTGCCCTCTCTAGGACAGTGCTCCCAGGGACAGTGCCCTCTCTAGGACAGTGCTCCCTGGGACAGTGCCTTCTCTAGGACAGTACTCCCTAGGACAGTGCTCCCAGGGACAGTGCCCTCTCTAGGACAGTACTCCCAGGGACAGTGCTCCCTAGGACAGTGCTCCCAGGGACAGTGCCCTCTCTAGGACAGTGCTCCCAGGGACAGTGCCTCCTGGGACAATGCTCCCTAGGACAGTGCTCCCAGGGACAGTGCTCTCTGGGACAGTGCTCCCTAGGACAGTGCTCTCTAGGACAGCCACAGTCTCACGGCCTATTCTTCCAATTACTTCACTCTTCATGTCTCATGCTCATTTTCAAAGCACTGGCTCTTGCCCTACTTTCACCATTTCCCTGCAGTTGTTCTCTGTTTAGAAGCCAGGACTAAGACTGGCACACAGCCTCTGTGGATCCAGACCCTGCCACCAGCTTATGATGGAGGAGGACATTTCACGTGACACCCTGAGCCCTTACTGCAGCCTTCTGCAGTCTCTTCTGTGAGGCAGATGCGTCACGTGTCATGTAGAATTTATGTTGGCACTTACTTACTGTTCGTTCAGTAGAGCTAGTTTCACCTGAGACCTTCTTAAATGAACAACCTCTGTCCTCTGCTAACCCTGGAGAATCAGGATTGCTGATATCTGGGCACTGGGTCCCTATTTTAATAGCTTCTCCAGGTCATTCTGACACAGTGACACAGCATGAGAAGCGCCATCTCCACCGTATATGATGGGTGCGGAAGGGAGACTGTCACAATCTTTGCATGAGCAAGGGATCCAACATCTTCACTGTAGGTGATGAGGGAATATCAGAATCCGTCCAGTTCTTACGTTCACCTTGATGGTATGCATTTTAAACTAAAAAGGCAACTTCAATCTGTGTCGCAGAAATAATTGTATCCCTGAGTACATGTTCCAGGTAAGAAATGGCTGCAGCAAGGGTTCCAAGCTCTGTCCCTGGGCATAAAAAGGAAACAAACAAACAAACAAATGAAAAAACAAGTTCTGAAGTCAGCAGCAAGGATTAAGGACTGAGCTTCACTAGCTGAGAGCTAAGGATCTGTTCATTTCTTGCACAGTATCTGACTTCCCATATAAACACGTTACTACAACTAGTCTGTTCTGTTCACTGGCAGCTGGAATGGTGGCTTCTTTGCCCTATTCCTTTATAGGCTTCTGGCTTCATGGTAGTCTAGAACAGATCTACAAGCCTCCCAGTGCTTGGCTTTTCAAGTTAATGAGTACTGACTGGCTACTAGATACTCGTGAGGTAAGTGACTGTCTCATCCCATCAAACCTCCTGAGCCCGCTGCTGCCCTGCAGTGCCCCTGTGGAATTCCAGTCTTGTCGATTCCTGACTCACAGCAAATGCTTAACCAGGAACCTGAATTACAGCTGAGGTCCCTTTGTCACCTCTGCCCTGATGCCTTTCAAATATTTGTGTAATATAAACCATGTTAGGTGACATACTCCCAATTAGACAAACTGCAGCTTATTGTTATTAATAACTTTTGAAGTCAGGGTGAAGTTAAAATTGCAGGCTAGCCAATAACTCTAATAAGGCATTTTAATAACTTCCCAAAGTGGGACAGACAGATGCAAGTGGCCAGGCTTGCTTCTGTGTCCAGTGGGCTTCTGGAATTCCTGGTTGTGCAATGATGGGAAACCTCCTCATTTGGATAATGTGTTACACGTGGTTAAGACGGGTTTTTATTGCTGTTAAGGTAGCTTTCCTTGCCATCTTAAGCAGACAGCTTATTCCAAGCTATGCATGCAGGGTTTACACGGTAAAATGTGGCACATGATGTATTTGATTACATCTCTTGTTTCTTTATGCACTGTATTTTTAAAAAGACAAAGACATTTGCATCACAGCTTTTGGGGGCCACTTAACAAAATCTTTGTTGCTCCTCAGAGCTGTCCAAAGTCACTTTATGGATGAAAGTCTAAGATGATGTCCCTTATGCCTGTCCTTTGACCTTGAGGGTCACATCCTGCTGGGCCACGCATCTCCCAACCCCATTGTTTATAGTTTATGTGGACATCAAGACCTCCAGGAAGATTCCAAGAGCCTCTTGTTCAGGATAGAGCCTTCTGGAGCAGGAGTTCTGTTTATCCTGCTTCAATGAGTTGCAGACTGGAATTTCCCCAGAGCCATCATCTCCCATGCTCAGCGGAAGGATGCCAGACAGAGAGCACTGGGCAATAGCAAAGAGCTCGAGGCCACTTGGCCTCATCTTGGTTCGTGTCCATCACTGATCCCTGGAAATAATCTGGCTTTCCTTTCTGCAGCCAAGGCTTGGCACTCACGTGCGGCTTCACTTAGCTTCTCTTTAGTCGGGTCTACTCCTGACTAAAACAGTTGCTCATTTAGATGAACTATTTGTGGCATGTGCTCATGTGTAGCTAACAAAGGGATTCTTCTGGGATTGGGGCGGGGGAGGGCAACAGGGCAGAGAGACTATGTGGCTGCAGAAGCCGTCTATCTATTTTGGCATCTACAGCTGGCCTTATCTGGTGCAGGCTGCACTGGTTGGTACACACTGGTAATCCCAGCCCTGGGGAAGTTAAGGCAGGGGGACTCAGGAGTTTTTGGTCAGCTTGGACTACGTTGTGACATCCCATCTCAATGCAAAAATTAATAATAAAACTCGGGTTACCTCGCAGACCCTGTCACTGCTTTGAGTAGCAAACTATTTGAAGAGCAGAGCTCTTGGAGGCAGTCTGGCAGGCACAGAGGTTTCTGGGAGAAATGGAGCTACATAAACCAAATTAACCTCTGATGAAGGAAACCTTTCCCTACCTACCTCAAGTTCTCTTTTTACCTTAGAAGTGGGCATAGACATTCCCTGCAGCATAGCTACTCTGGAGACCCATGCTATACTGTTGATGAGGCTTCTCCCTCTGTCCCAGCTAAATCTGCCAGGGACTATGCAAGTGTGGAGATTAAATAGGTGCAAACATGTCTGTCATCAGGAGTGAGAAATTCAGTCCCCCAGGCTCCAAGTGGCTCACCTGATTTAGCCTAGTCTCTCAGCAGCTTGCTGAGCTTGGATTTTTCCAATTATCTTTTGCAAGGTGGCATTTAATAATAGTATAACAAAACATAAGAGGATTGTCAGGGAAGAGAAGGACCAGAACACAGAGGCTTAGCTGACACCAGTACCGGGAACTGGACTTTACCAGGAAAACTAGCCCGGGAGTGATTGTGATTTATTCTTTACTTCCTACTTGCAGTGGGATCAAATGAATTACTTAAATATCATTCGTTCTTTCTTGTCAGAAAATATTATTAACCTAAGAAGGCCACATGCTGCTAGTATTCAGGCCAAACTCTTCTTACATGGTCAGCCTGTTAAGAGGATGTTGCCTGTTGCTTCCCCAGTATCTGTCCCCACTATCTCCTTGCCAGAAGAAGTGATCTCTGCCCATTCCCAGACTCTTCTTCCCTTAGGAACAACCATACCATCCAGTGCAGTCTGTGGAGTGGAGCCTCATGCAAATAGGCGGACTCAGGTAATGTGGGAAATTTGTACATTTTTTTTTAAAAATCTGTCTTTTTCTTGGACTGTAGGTATGATAGTTAGAAGAACAACTATCTTAAATCCCCGAGGAGGCCAGTTGTAGTGGTGCATGCCTTTAATCCCAGTATTCAGAAGGCAGAGGTATATGGATCTCTGCGTTAGAGGCCAGCCTGGTCTACAGAGCAACTTCTAGGACACCCACATCTGCATAGTAAAGAGACCTTGTCTCAAACAAATCATAACCAAACCGGAAGAGGCATTCCTTCATTGATCATGGTAGAATAAGTGTGCAAAGAAATGTGTGTCCTTGCTGCCCCCCTTGACTAGATAAATAACTTCTACCTGTCTTGAAATTTCTTTTCAACTGAGCAAAGTAAAAGCCTCCTGGCAGCTGAGCTGGGTGGTGTAATCTCAGCATTTGGTAAGTAGAGGCAGAAGGGTCAGGAGTTCACCACATAGTAAGTTCAAGGCTAGCTTGGGTCACAAGAGACTGAAAACAAAAATGATAAATAAAACCTTTTTGGTTGTGACTTAGGGTTTGGGCTTCCAGCAAATGTAGCTAAATGCAATCCTAACTCATACTCTTTCAAAACACAAAGTTTGATTCATCATCTTGTAGCATCTCTTTATTTAGTAGTCGGAGGAAAAGCTCAAAGAGCGCTCCCTCCTGCTGGGTCTCATGCTGCCTGAGTCCTCAATCCTTGGATGTTTTAGCCAGCCAGCCACTGCTTCCTCCTGCAGCAGCTTTTCCTTCCTTCCTTCCTCCTGTGCCATTCTGGTTTCAAGTCTGCCTCCCATCTTTCTAGTTTCCTTCCTGTATCTGGTGGATTCCCTTTTCCTTCTGTCCCTGAAATGCAGATGTCCCCAGGGTCTCCCATGCTCCACTGGGTGGTAATCCTGGGCCCACTCATGGCATTTACTCTCACCTAGGTTTAAACACAAATGGTATCTATTGACACTGGAGACAGAAATATGGAATATCCCGTTAAGAGAGAACAAGAGCTTCCAAGGCTGGATGTGCTGTCTGATCCCATTACTGGGAAATGGGAGGAGACAGAGAACAGATGTATCAGAGGATATACAAAGAGGATCTGTAAGTGGGATGGTAACACTCAGGGGTAGCATAGCTAAGGATTTAAAATCCATGATAAATAGGGCTGGAGAAATGGCTCAGCATTTGGCTCCTGGCACCTACTTCAGGGAGTTCTAAACCACCAATAACTTCAGCTTCTAGGGCTATAACACCCTCTTCTGGCTGTCCAGGACTCCCTCACAAACATTTACACACACCCATAAACAAAAACTTAATTTAAAAAAAAATGCTGATTCAATTGACAAACTAACCCTTTCATCGCTAAGGGCTGAGAGCCTGTAGAAGCTGTTCCCATGATTTTCAACATTTCCTTCTTTACAGATTCCTCTTGTCCTACATTCATTCGTTCGCTCATCCATTTGTTCATTCATTCAGCAAGCTTTGGTTGTGAGGCAGCCATATGCCAGGTGTGGTATGAAGGGATGTAGATGAAACAGAATAAAACCAAAGAACTTTCATTTAAAGTGAGAGGACACAGCCGGGCAGTGGTGACCTTTAATCCCAGCACTTGGGAGGCAGAGGCAGGTGGATTTCTGAGTTCAAGGCCAGCATGGTCTACAGAGTGAGTACCAGGATAGCCAGGGCTATAAGAGAAAACCTGTCATGAAAGGAAAAGAAAAGATAGGACACAATTTAACTTTCCTATCAATAGAGGAAGGGTGTGAACCACCTGCTGTAGTGAAAGGACATTGCAGGGAGAACACAGATGAGTTAGTTACACAGCAGCCCTTTCCCCCACCCCTCCCTGCTGCCATTTTCTCCAGTCCCAGGCTCTGTGTCCAGGCCTAGGCTGATATGACCCCTTTATGTCTGTAGAGACTTTCATAGGCTAAGAACAATTCAAGTCCAAAGTCCCTAGAATACGGGGCACCTGACTCCTCTAGATACTTCAAGAGGTCACCCCCAGGCTGTTTTCTTGCTTCTCTGGTTAGAAACTCCAAAGCAAAAGGCTTAAAAAGGTTCTGCAGACCCGTTGGTGCTAAGACACAGGGGCGGCCTTGATGAAATCTGAAAACAGGCCATCGGAGCTCCCTCAGACAGCAGAGATGGCCACCATAGCCAACAGTGACAGTTACTCCACAATAGTGAGTGGAAGGCTCTAGAGCCAAGTGGTCAGACTGGGAGAGAATGCAGCCTGGCTGAGGGTGTGGAACATTCCAGAAGAGGGCTAGGGAAGGAAGGGCTTTTGGCAGAACCAAGGTCCTGACCCAGACCTGCTGGTTGGGATGTGAAGTGGATTTTCTGTATAAGCTAACCACCCTGGACTGAGAGAGATCCAATGTCAACAGAAATGTTACCCAAACTAGTTTCTGACCTAGACTCGACTAAACCCAGGAGTAGTCAAAGGCTGGGGTGGGGGTTGAGCTACCTGAAATAAGACCCTTCCTGGTGGTCACAGCCCTCGTGGAACCAAAGAAGCCACCTAGCCCATAAGATTGGTCTTCTCCCTGCCTGCCACACAGAGGGGATTCTCTTCCTGTGTAACCTAATAAATTCCCCTGTAATCTCTAGATGCAGGTAACAGCTTTGCTCTTGTGAGAAATGACTGGCTTCAAGTTTCCCCCCAGTATGATTTCCTGTTCATACCGCGAGGGGCCTGCCCCACAGGCCCCCACCATATACCCAGAAGCCAAGAACAAGGCTGTTTCATGTCTGTGATTAATGCCTCACCCAGTACTGTAATCCCATACACAGAACTCACCCAGCTCTGGGGGCCTGGCTGAGAACTCAGCAGCAAGGAAAATGATTCAAGGGCAGCTGGCGACTCTTTACCAGTATGGGCCCCAGCCGCCCTCCCAACATCCTTCTCTGAGGGCCTTTTCTCAAACACGACTCATTGGGGGCACCTTTTTCTATTTTTACCTCTGGCTTTGCAGGCTTTTTATGACTCACACAGCTGTCTGTTTACCTCTTTCCTGGTTCTTGCCTCTCCCTCCCTCACAGAGATGCCCAACCTGTTGACGCTGTAGGACTAGGCCAACACATTGCTGTTTACCTGGGTTTGCACCCGAGAACCATACAATCAAAAATTAATACATAGCAACAAATATCTGATACCATTTCAGGCTGCTTTAAAAGTTTGTGTTGGGTCCCATTCCTAATTATCCCAAGTTGCAGGTTGATGTATTTAAGATCATCTGTGCACGGTAACCGGCAACGGTATTCTCCTCTTTAACCCTCCTCAAATGCTATGTCTAATGCCAGGCAAGGTTTAGAGCTCAGCCAATCACAGTGGAATGACCTCATGACAGGAGACCTCCCTAGGAAGACAGCGCTGGGAGCAAGGAAAGGCAGAATGAATTCCAGTCCTGGCAGGCAGCGCGCTTGTAACCCCCTCCGGCTTCTCTCAACAATAATCTCAGCTCTGTGTTATGATAAACTGCCTGCTCCTTGCTCGGCAGTACATTCAGGAACTGGACTGCAGCCAGGGAAAACACAGGCACAGTGGTAGGACTATTGAAATAAATTAATGGCCTATGATTAATACAAGAAAACAGCGCCGGTTAATAAGCTTAACCCCCCACACACACACACACAACCTCACAGGTTATTTAAGAGGGAAAGGAATTTTTAACATAAATGCACATGGTTTTTACGTAGAAAGGCTAGTTTTTAAAAATTCTCGTCCTTTAAGAGTGGTATAAAAATGTTGGAAAGTGTCAACCGTCTGAATTGTCTCTATTTTTCTTTCTAGAGAGCCCCAGAACTGGCAACAGGAGGAAAATTAGATACATTACTTGGTGACTGTGCTTTTTGGTTTCAAATCCCAAATGGTATCTGCAGACTTGGTTCCTGGAGGGGATCACCAGCTTTGGCTATGAATTATTTGTGACGAAATCCCCAAATTAAATCCACCTTCAGCAACACAAACCCTTGCTATTCCTCAGGCTTTCGAGAGGGTCCAGCGGGTTATGGATTTCCAAGGGGAAATTTCCAATAGAGGGAAGTGTCTAAGCTGAGCCTGCAGATGACCGGTGGCAACTGGGCAAACGCTGATGGCTTTGTTCAAGAGCTGTCACACCACTTCAGTGTTCCTCCTAGTCACTCCCCACAGACTGTCATCAGCTTTGCTCTGTACAAAATAGTTGACCCGAATCAAGGGATTTCAACTTTAAATACCAGAGCAGTTACGACATCCAGAGGGGTGGGAACCTTCCCAAATCAACGTAAAAATCTCAGCCCACACCGGTATCTCACCGGCTGGCCCCCAACAGGAGGCACATGGCAGTAGACTAACTGGAAGCAGCCGGGTTTTCCTCCTAACCTGGCATAAATCACTGCATTCTATTTCCATGGGATGGGGGTGGGCACGGCTGTGGCCAGCCCAGTGGCTGGTGGCTCCGTAAGAACCTGTGTGTCCTCAGCACGCTGTTGAGGGTCAGTCCGCCTCTGTGACAGAACAGCGTTGGAACCCACTTGGAGAGGACAGCCAAGACAGCCCCACCAGGTGAATTCTGGGTAATACAAAGCAACCCCTTTACAGGCCTCCCGTGGTGGAAAGCCTCCTCCGCTGTGATGTACCCTGGGAAAGGGCTGCTCAGAAATTCCTGCTACCTAAGACTTAATTCATGTGTCCCAGGAGGGTCCTGTTCTTTCTGTCTTGCTCTTGCTTCCCCTGTCCTAAGAACCGGCGGTGGGGGACAGAGCAGTGATTTTTCTGTGTAAACCCCGCTTGATTTGTGAGGCCCATAAGCTCCGTCTCCCACCCTACCTAAGGCAGCAGAAGAGTTCAGCCAGCCTCCCCAGTGCCGGGTGCTCCAAGGTCACTTCCAACGGCAAGTCCCTCAGCCCCTCTCTGCTCCTCTGTAGCATCTACAGTTTAGACTGAGTGCACCCCAGCCATAAGGCCCAGTTTAAGGGCTTTCAGGTTAGGCAAACTACAGCTAGCATAACTTCTGCCTTGTCACCATTGACAAACCCATGCATGTGTTCATGCATGAATTCACACTCACAGTGGGGAAAAGATCCTGCAGCTTCGTTCATTTGTTAAGTAGTAGATCGCCAGATATTTGCAGCAAGGGGCGGACAGTGAAGAAAGCTCTGTGACATGGTCTGCACCCAAAGGCAGCCTTAGCCACAGCAGTGGAATGCAGATTATAAGAAGGGCTCGTGGGCTAAGTGACAACCTTGGCAGGGGTGTGGTAAGTCTAGAGTGGCCAATGTCCTTGAAGCAATGTCTCAGACTCTTGCTGGGTCCCCTGGGCTGGATCTGTGGGAGTGGCTGAAACTCCCGGAGGGACTTTTCTTTATGTTGGTTAAAAGCATAGATTCTGAAACTAGACTTCGTGGGTTTGGGTTTGAATCTGGGCCCTACAGCTTGACTTTGGACACACCTACAGTGTGACTTTGGACAACACATTCAATTTTATTGCACCTCCATCCCTTCTGATGCACAAGGGGTAATGGAACAGGACATTAACAATCACTGGGACTCTTAGATGCACATCCAGATTTGTAACAGTGTCGACCACGAAGATTGTTCTGTGTCTCCCCCACCCACCCACCCAGCTGTTACATTAAAGGTCATACCCAGCCAGGACAAGGGTGTACTGTGGGGCTGCAGAAGAGACTGGAGCCAGCCACGTAAGGTGCCTGGAGGACTAGTTAGTGGCAAGAGTGCTTTATCTACACGTTTAGAGACCTGCTTTTGAATCCCTGGCATCCCTGTAAAATGCCAGGCAAAGTTTGTGTCCCTGAAACGTTACTGCTACAGGGAGTGGAAACTGAGGTTCACTGGCTGCCAGTCTAGCTCCAGGTTCAGTGAGAGAGCCTGCCTCAAGGAAACAAAGTGAAAAATGATGTAGCTGTACACCCAACACCATCCTCTTAGCCTCCCTGCTCTCTCACAGACATGTGTGAGCACACATACACACACACACACACACACACACACACACACACACACACACATACACAGAGAGAAGGGGAGGGGGGCAGCACATTAACAGATAAAGTCAGCAGAATAGGCTTTGTGGGAGGGGTCGGGGAAACCTTGAAGCTGGGCACAGTCTCTCTCATGTAGCCAGAAGCCTTGCTTCCTAAGCCTTAAGCAAAAGCCTGCCCAGTACCCTCCTCTCTGATTCTCAGCTCTTGTCCTATTGCACTAGGTGAAAAATTAGAGTTCGGGTCAAACTTCAGAACCGACCTGTTTCCATTGAGGGGAGTGTCAAACAAAAGCAATATTGCCCTCAAAAGTAATCTCAGTGACAGACAAGGAACCCTGTGTGTAATTCTGTATGTTGAGAATGGTTGCTATGGGAACAGAGAGAAGGGCTTGGCCCTGTGGCATCCAGAGGTCACAGAATCTTCAGGAGTGTGTGTGACAGGATGAGGGGTGCAGGGGAGTGGCTGTCCAGACAGGAAAAGTATTTGAAGTTTAGTTTAGAGTCCCACCCTGCCCCCACCCCACCCCAAGACACTGAGATACAGTGTCGTTTATCTCTTTCAGAGGAAGAGGGCCTCCATGGAGAACACACACTTGAGCAAGGACTGCAACTGGAAGCTCAGTGGAGCTGTAGGCACAGACTCCTCCATCAGATGGCCATACAGCTGGAACAAGTCATTTTGCCTCTCTGAGTTCTTTAATCCTGATGGAACAGACAGAGTGACTCAGGGATGGAGTGAAGAACTTAAAGAATGGCCATAGGCGTCGGCTATATGCATAGCTGGGAGGGGTTATTAGAATCACAGTCCCACTCTCAGAGCATGCTCTCTCACTGGTGGAAATTGATAACGTAGCATGTAAAATCTGAGCAGTGAGATGATTTGCTTAAAACTGATAAGCAGCATGGACAACCATCTACCACCGAGGAGGTGACAAGCACACAGGGACGTGCAGAACTGGGTGTGCAGTGTGAGCAAGTGCAAAAGTAGCTTTTATTTCATTGGATGAAGTGATGATTTGAGACCCATACCCAAGCTGTGGGAACACATGGCTTTGACTGAGCTCAGAGCATTTCCTTCTCTGATCTAACTATCCCTAGGCCTACGCCCAGAAGCCTCTAGCTTCCATACAATTTAATCTTGTAATAGTAACTTTTATTTACCAGACCTAATTGTCTTCTCAGAGGCTTAGCGCTGAATAACCTCATCCTTTCTAGTTCTTTCTGACCTCTGGCTAGCCCGTTCAACTCAGATGTTCTGGCTCAAATTCCTCTCTAAGCTAACTGACTCAAAGTATCTTCTCTTGGCTTCTGACAGAATTGCTCTGTTCAGCCTCAAACTAACTCTGGCAATCCACTCTAATCTTCTGGTTCCTTCTCATTTTCTGGCTCATTCTGTCTTCATCTGTGTCTAACCTGTCTCTGTAAAACCGTCCAGGTAAAACTGCCATACATACACCATACCTGTGTCTAGCTTATCCTCTCTCTCTGAGCTGCTGTTAAGTAGCCTCTCTTCTGCTGTTCTTGAGAGAGTTGGGCATATCCTATCCTGGCTCATTCTGTCAAATCCTTCTCTGATGTCACTTTGTCCACCCCTGAATTAGATGTCACTTTCAAACACGGTTGCTTCCTTCTCCAAACTAAACTTACCTATGTTGTTTGGGATTAAAAGTGTGTACTAAGGGAGTGTCTGTGTTCTAGCCAGAAGGTTTAAAGGTGTGTCATTCTACCAGATCATGTAGACCTAGAAAGTTTTTGGATGTGAATCCTTGCCAGAACAGCCATATTGCTGGATTAAAGTTCCTCTACACACAAGCATTTGGGATGCTTAATTTTTGAGTCCACTTAGTAACATATTATATGCCAATGAGGGTGTTTCTGGAAGATACTAGCATTGGGATCTGTAGTCTGAGTAGTGAAGTTCAGTGTTCACCAGTGGGGGCAGGAACCTCCTGACTGTTGTAAGCTTGAGGAGCAAAAGCAGAGAAGATACAAATTGGCTCACTGCTAGGGCTGGGGGTCCATCTTCTCTTAGCCTTGGATCTCAGGGCTCCTCATTCATGGCCTCCCTGTACTTTTGGATTTGGACTCTTCACTACATTACTAGTTTTTCTGCACCTCCAGTTTTCAGAAGGCAGACAACAGGATCTCTAAGCCTCCAGAATCACATAACTTGATTCCTTGTTATGACATGTTATACATGTATGTACACATACAATGAAGACTGATACTCAAAAGTTGCCTCTGACCTCCACACGTACACCATTGTACACATGTGCTCCCCACCCATCAAAATAATAAGGTGGTTCAGATGATAAGATTTTTATGTATATTTTATCACAAATTTAAAAATAAAAAATAATTTTAGAGGTTTCTGGAGAAGATGGAGGATTAGAAGCCTTACTACTGACACTCTGAAGAAAACAGACGCATAATACAAATGAATAAAAAAGTTTAAAAGGAAAGAAGGACAAGATAAGACATGTAAACTCTTAATCCTGCAGAAGACAAGGTCTGTAAATGGGTTGCTATTGTGGGGGAGATCTCTACAAGGAAGCAAGCAGGGGAGCTGAGAGTCAGACAAGCTGTAAGCCCTGAACTAAGCCACTGGGGAGAGCCATAGAAACGACATGGGAAGCATTGTTCCTCTTACACATTGGACCTGAAGGCTCAGAGGAGGCCATGGTGCAGGGGGTGCAGAGGTCTGAGGGAACTACAAGCAAAAGACTTACAAGCCCCTTCCACATACTCCAAAACCACACAGGACACAGGAGCTACAGAGACCACTGCCTTACTTACCATGACTTCTTTTCAAAATTAACTTAGTACTTAGCCCTAGCCTTAACCACCCCATTTCCCTTCCAATCCTAATCTTAATAACTAAAATTCCAGTGTATGCCATTTTTGGTTGTTGTCTTGAGGTTTCTATTGGTGAAGAGACACCATGACCATGACAACTCTTTTTTTAATTAATTAATTAATTAACTAATTTTTTACACTCCATATTTTATTCCCCCTCACTCCCATCCACCCTCCAACTGTTCACATTCCATACCTCCTCCCCACCCCCTGTCTCCACTTGGATGTCCCCACCTCCCACCCCATGGCAACTCTTATAAAAGGAAAACATTTCATTGGAGCTGGCCTACAGTTCAGAGGTTTAATCCACGATCATCATGGTGGGAAATATGGCAGCATGCAGGGAGACATAGTGCTGAAGAAGGAGCTGAGAGTTCTACATCTCTATCCTCAGGTAGCAGAGCAAAAATGACACCCAGCTTGGCTTGATCATCTGAGATCTTGAAACCCAATCCATAGTGATGCACTTTCTTCAACAAGGCCACACCTCCTGATAGTATCACTCCCTATGAGTCAGGCATTCAAACACAGGATCTGTGGGGGACATTCCTAGTCAAACAAGTGCAATTGTTTAAACTCTAACAGCTATTGAAGCCAAAGGGGGCCATTGTTGTTTACTGTTGTTGTATTGCTCTAGTTGTTTTCACAGTTAATATTCTACTCTGGGATAATACAGGGACCACACACGGAACCACACAACCTGAGACTGGGGGACTATTTTCTGAACTATGTACTTCATTCACCTCTGCCACTGAAGAGTGCAATTGTGTCACAAAAAGGATATAGCTGGAAAAGCCCCAAGCAATGAAACAACTCCAAATACATACATCTCAACCCAGTAACACAAGAAACATGGAAAAACCAAAGCAACATATCACTCTCCCCAAATGACTCATCATATAGTAATGACATCTAGCATGAGTGAGTTAGATGAAATACTAGATAAAGAATTCAAAAGAATAAATTGAAGTATGTTCAAAGATATGAAAGTAAGCTTCTGATTGAGAACACAGAATAAAACAACAAAATAAAAGAGGAGACAGTGCAAGATATGAAAGGAAAAAACATTAAATAGAAATGCTGGATAAAAGAATTGTAAGTTGGGCTGGAGAAATGGCTCAGCGGTTAAGAGCACTGACTGCTCTTCCAAAGGTCCTGAGTTCAAATCCCAACAACCACATGGTGGCTGACAACCATCTGCAATGAGATTGGATGCCCTCTCAGACACTACCTTAGGGAATAAGGATAGAACAAGGTATTCCAAGCAAATGGAACGAGACAAGCAGCTACTGCTGTTCTAATATCCAACAAAATAAAATTCAACCTGAAACTAGTGGGGAGAGCTGAAGAAGTCTACGTTATGTGAAGGGAGCAATACATCAAGAGGACATTGTGATGTTCTACATATACTCCCTCAATAGAGGAACAGCAAACTTAGAAAACTAATACTATGAGATGTAAAGTCACAGATAACCCAGCACAATTGTAATACCATGACTTCTTCAATATCCCACTCTCATCAACTGGCAGGTCTTCCTGAGCAAAAAACAGACAAGCCAGGAAAATACCGACTTAAGTGACCTCATTCATTCACACATAGAATGTTCCACTTAAACACTGCAGAATAATTTTCCTCTCACCAGCTCAGAGAACTTTCTCTAGAATAGATCATATGTTAGGACACAAAGAAGGTTTTATCAAATACTGAGAAATAGAAAGAATTCCTTGTACCTGATACCCGATTGTAATGGGACAACCATAACAGAAACCCTGGGATTTGTAATAGATTAATGGAGATACAACAACACACAATTAAATGATAAATGGACCTGAAAGAAATTAAAAGAGAAAGTTAAAAAATGTGTAGAATCAAATGAAAGGGAAATAAAACATACAAGGTTATGGATACACTGAAAGTTTACAGCTCTATGTAGCAACATTAAGAAGTCAGAGAGACTGCAAATAAATGTAATGACATACTTTAGAGCCCTGGAAAAAGAAGAATATGCCAAACCTCAAGCCAGTAAATGGAAAGAAATCATTAAGATCAAGGCAGAATGTAGTGACACAGAAACAGATAAGGAGGCCAGCAGACAAACTAACACTAAAAGTAAATGATCGAAGAGTTGCTCCTTTGGAAAGATAAACAAGATTGACAAACCCTTTGGAAAACTAACAAGAAGATGCAAACTAACAAAATTAGAAAAGAAAAGGAAAGAGAGCCATTACAACAGATACCAAGGAAGTTCAGACATGCCTTAAGTCTTCCCTTAAAAAAATGAATATTCCAAAAAAAAAACCAAAAAACAAAAAAAAATGAATATTCCAGGAATTTAGAAAATCTAAAAGAAGTAGATGGATTTCTGCATGTATATTGTCTACAACTTAAGTAAAAACAAGACAAACAACTTGAAACATATTTACAATTTGTAAGTAATGTGGTGCACTCAGCCCTAAATGAAACTTGTATAAATCTCAACCCCTTCTAGGGCTCAGGGAACATTATGGGTGTGGCAGAAAGAAAGGCAGAATTGGGGCCTTAAGCTCCGAAATGCTGTCCTCAGGACATGACACAGCCATTACACTCATGGGTCCATACCTGTGGTCATCTGTATATGAAAATCACCAAGCCAGTCAATATTAGAGATGGATGAAGAGGGCGCACCAGGATCTGCCAGTCGCTCAGGATCTGCTGACAGCTTGTGGCTGCTGGGGAAGAAGTAGTCATTTTTCTATCTCTCTGGTGGATGCCCCTACACTCATGTGCCTGCAAGCAGCACTACTTATAACCAGTGAGTTACTTAAGAGAAAAAGGGAGAGAACATAAAGTGGGGAGGGAGAAGGAGGAGAGAGGGGAAGAACTTAGGGTAGTTTTGATCAAGATACAGTATACACGTGTATGGAACTGTTCAAACGATAAAGGCGAAATATTCCTAAAAGTAATTTTTAATACAAGCTTCTCAAGGAGGTTGATTCTGTCATCCTACTAATGGCTGCTCTGCTCGTGGCCACACTGTATGATGCATCAAGATGCAGTGGTCCCTGATCTGCCTGATGTTCCCTCGGCCCCAGTCAGGCAGATTATTTGACAGCTCTCTGCTTTTGCTTTTTAATCTGTAAGCTAGGAATGTGATTTTTCAACCCTGATGCCTTAATTAGATTACTGAGTATTTCTGTTCTTCCACTTAGTTTCCCAGCTTCGGTGATAATATCCTCCCATGGGAACAGACAGTTATTATTTTGTGAACACTCATCCCCCTTTAGGTTTTGAAGAAGGCCTAAAATGTATATAGTGTATCTGAAGCACTTTGAGCCCTAGCTTTAGTTAAGTGCAAAGGATTCTTCTGTGTATTAGGCATGCCCGACTACAGATTGCTGGGCACCTGTGTGATAGGTGTACCCACACAAAGCAGAGACACAGAAACCAGATGTCCCTGGAACATCTGGACACACTGAGGCTGGTCCTTTCAGTGAGTTTGTCCTGAGAGTTCCCACCCCAGGTCAGCTGGAGAGATGGCACCATGTGACAGACGTATAAACAAAAGGCTACAGTGTGAGTTTTCCCTCACACTGTATCTACTGTGATATTCGCCCTTGCCAAATATCTTGGAACATTTTCTTCCAAACAGGCACAAACACCATACACACTTCTTCCATGGTTAAGTACACAGGGAATACCTTGAGACTGACTTGGAAAGAGAAACCGCCCTAGGTTGTTTTTCTGCCAACTAGGTAATGTACCCTCTGGTGAAAGCTGCCTCTACTCTCAGCCTAGCCAGAGAAGCTTCATCTTGCCAGGGCACACTAGGGTCTGAAGTGCTCCTGTACCAACCCCAATTAAGAGTAGCCATTCCCCACCCACCAGCCTTCCTTCTTTAGAGCAAAGAAGCTCAATGAGAAGAGCCTTCTCCTTTTTTTTCTGGGTCCAGATGATCCTAAGCAGGATTTAAAGGCTGGGCTCTATTCTTTCTTTACAGGCTGTATTTCTTACAGTCTGGCTCTCTGTGTTCTACTTTAACCTGGTTCCCCTTCCTCAACCAGGCCCCTCCACCCTATGAGGTAAGCCAGGTCCACTGCTACCTCATTCCTTAGTCTGGGAGCCCTCCTAAGCCCCCACTGAGCTTCTCCCACAAGGGCAGGCACAAGTCCAATCCTCTACCACCCCAAATCCATCTTTTCCTCCTCTGACTTCTGACTGCATTTATAGTTAGCCCTCTACAATTTACCAGACCACCTAATTATATGCTGGCGGGCCCTACTCCATAATTAGTTCTTACATTTGACTCTGGCCTCCCGAGTAGATACTGAACCCTGGTGAAGCAGAAGCCCAACTTGACACATTTTTATTGTACCCACAGAGCACACAGCGGGGCCATTCATTAAACCTTTGTGTACACTATATACGTACGTCACTCTATGTATGCTACCAATGAAGTGCCCACAGCATGAAGATGAGGCTTGTCATAGCTATTTTTCGGAGGAGAAAAACAAAGGTCACAGTCATATGGACACAGAGCAGGTAAGGGCTGAGGTGATTCAGGCCAGTGGTTCCCCAAAGGCTTTATCTAAACTTTCCCACAGTTATAAAAATGCAGAAGTAAGAAATAAAATGTAAGAAGTAAGAAGTTAAGTTCCCTAGAATCATCTTGTTATGAGGAAGCTGAACAAAAATCAGTGCCTTTGTTTTTTAAAGGCACTGGAATAAATGATAAATGGAAATCTAAGTTCTACAATACAGCTAGCTCCCCAAGACTCAGTCCTATGCCTGTTATGATTACATGTAACTCAGCGCTTAGAACCAAGTTAGACTAGACTCCATGTTCAATGATGCTCGATGCTGAATAAACAAATGAATGGTAGTCAGCAGACATACTCCCTATGCTTAGTTAATGAGAAAAATATGGTAGACGGCATTCTAGTTCTCTTGATTCAGCTCTTCCCAGGCTGCATGGTCCAGACTCCTTTTCTCCATCAGCAGATTCCACTCCTACAGATCTGCCACTTGAGAAGTTATCATTATTAATGATAATGATAATTCATTACCATTACATCATTGCAGAGCGTGATGAGCTCTGCAATGGGACCCACAATGGCTGCACGTTCACTGAATATGTGCTGACTTTTTCTTGTGTTCAAGACTCTGAACACCCAGGCATGGTTCTTTAAATGCAACATTTGAGAAGCAGAGGTAGGTGGATGTCTATGAGTTTGAGGCCAGCTTAGTCTACATAAAAGTTTCAAGTCAGCCAGGGCTACAGAGTAATGTAGGCTTAGAATTTTTCAAAACCTACTTTAATAAGGGTTCTTAAATGCTTTAACCTCTCTGATAGCCCACTACCCACCAGAGGTAGTGGAAAGGAAAGGTTAATAGGGCAAAAAGGACAAAAGGGGGTATGGACCTGTTTAGAAAGAATTTTGGGAGGTGAGTCCAATCTTCATTGTCAGGATATAAGCAGTTTAGCTCACACGTATCAGTGGTAGCTTGGTATACTTGCAAACACTTTTCACAAATCAGCAATGGCAGTTCCATTCAGAGAAAACAGCAAGGCTCTGGCAATTGGCCCAAGTCTGCAGAATCAGCAAGAAGCTGCCAGAATATCACAAGAAGTCACAACAAACAATGACCAGTGAAGAAGGCAAGGTGATCCAATGCTGACCAGAGTCAGCAAAGCCCAACAAAGATAAAGAGTGGTAAGGCGAACCAATGCCACAGCATCATCCACTGTCTCTTGGGTTATACTTATATGCTTTGCAAATATCACATGTTCTCCCAAGCATCTACTCTAGCAAAACATCACATGCCCCTTTTCAAGGTAGCTTCCAGAAAAGCACCATGTGTCTATTCTCAGAAAAACATCCTCTCATAAGTCAGTTTCCAGAAAAATATCATATGACACAACTGAGTCTCCAAAGCAACCAGAAATTTCTACTAAAGAATAAGACATGCACTCTCTCTATGTGTGCCTATGTTTCTATCTCTGTGTCTCTATCACTATCTTTCTCTGTCTCTCTATCATCCTTCTGATTGTCTATCTATCTGTCTGTCTGTCTGTCTGTCTAAATATCTATCACACACCCAAATATATATCGATCATCTGTCTATTATTGCTGCAGCCACACCAGCCACCTTTAGCCACCTTTAGTTGGTTTGGGGACATACCATCCAATCTCTAACTTCCTTTTTCCATCACCTCTTTCGATAGCCTTTCCCAAGCACCCAAGATGAAGCCTTATGCTAATGTTTTCTTTTTCTGGGTTTTGTTTTCAGCTCCCAGGCTTCATTCTTCTTATCCACTCCCCAGTGTATGGTGGAGCAGCTGGAACACCTCATAAGAGAACAGAAACCTCCTCTGCCTCTGGCTACACTGATTCCTGAGAGCCTGGTTCTTGTGTCCACACAAAAAGGGGTCTGGTGGAAAATACACATGAAGGCCTTTGGCTCTCAGTAGAGACTGCTGCCCCCAGCTCAGAGAGTAGGTTATTTGAAGACTATAGTGTGTCTGAGTCTGTAGTACAACTGATGAAGCCAAAAGCGGGAACAGACTTCCTTTATATGACCAATTAGATAGCTGGAATTGGAAAACCCTCTCCCACAAAACCATTTGTCTTGATGAAAGTGACAGAGCATAGCCAAAATATCTGTTTTCCTCCTTTTGAGGAAAGTTGGCTATCTCTGTTGATGCTGTAACAAATAGAAACCAGGGCTAAAGGGGAAGCTAAAAGACAGCAAGGTGTGATCAAATCACTGTAGAATGGCTCAGACCTTCACTACTAGGACTATGAGACATTCAGTGCTCCCTGTGCACTGATGGGAAGGGAGCCTCTGGTCATAGAAATCTATCTGAAGAAAACAGGGCAATGCCAGTCTCCTGCCACCTTTTGAATTGAAAGGGTTCATGTTGTGGCTGGAGAGAAAGCAATGCCACTCTTGAGGAGGATCCAGACTCAGTTACTAGCACCCACAGGGTCGCTCACAACCATCTATGGTAACTCTAGTTTCAGGGGATCCAATGATTTCTTCTGACCTCCATGGGCACCAGGCACAGATATGGTGTACAAAAAGAGAAGCAGGCAAAATACCCACTTACGTAAAAGAAATCTAAAAAACTTATCGTATATAGGGAATACAGAATAGCAAAGAATACACTTGTGTTGGCGAGAGCCCTGGAGGGGAGGGTGTCTTAGTCAGGGTTTCTATTCCTGTACAAACATCATGACCATGAAGCAAGTTGGGGAGGAAAAGGTTTACTCAGCTTATACTTCCACATTGCTGTTCATCACAGAGGAAGTCAAGACTGGAACTCAAGCAGGTCAGGAAGCAGGAGCTGATGCAGAGGCCATGGAGGGATGTTCTTTACTGGCTTGCTTCCCCTGGCTTGCTCAGCCTGCTCTCTTATAGAACCCAAGACTTCCAGCCCAGGGATGGCACCACCCACAAGGGGCCCTACCCCCTTGGTCACTAATTGAGAAAATGCCCCACAGCTAGATCTCATGGAGGCACTTCCCCAACTAAAGCTCCCTTCTCTGTGATAACTCCAGCCTGTGTCAAGTTGACACAAAACCAGCCAGTACAGGGGGGAAGTAAAGATGAAGCTAAAGAGTGAGACTTTTCAGTTCACACTCTTCGTATTGCTTTGATTCACAAGCCATATGATGCATGGTGTAGCATTTTAAAAGCCAAACTAAGATTTTTTAATGATTCTTACATGTATTCGGGGATAATTGATTCCTTTTAGCTCAATAATCATGTGGACAATATAAGTGTCAGCTGAGGGGGTTACATAGTCCTGGCATCACACATGAGCAGGATTGGAGGCTGAAGGGATGTTTGTATCCTGTAGGTGGACTCTTGCCTTGTTCCTGTTCATAAAAGCAGTATCCCAAGATAAAAGCTGGTCTTCGTCTATGTATGAACAGTGATCTGAGAAGTGACAGTTGCCTGAGCCACCATACCCTGAGAAGCCCTGAGGCTTGAACTTCTTAAGCAGGAATTTCAGTCTCCAGATGATGCAGCTCTGTTTTGGAGAAGGTGGGCGCAACAAATAAAGACCCACTCATGGGAATAGGATGTGAATCCAGTGCATGACTAGAAAAGGATTCCAGGTGGTCACTACAAAGGATGCCTCATCTGGCAGTATCCACTACTAGCTAGACCCTGTGGTCTAGCAACTCCACTCCTCTGGATATAGCCCAGGAATATGTATGTGCATTCACTACAAAACCACACTTAGCATCATCCCCAGCAGCTGCATGCAAAATAGATCCAAACCGGAAACTTCACAGTATTAATAGATGAGATGGATGAAATTCCAGCTCCAGTCATAGCACTGAACACCATACAGCCATAAGGGTAGGTGGACACTACACACACAGTGCGGGTGACACAAGCAGAATGGCAGAGTGCAAGAAGGAAAAAGAGTAATCACTGTAGATTTGCACTGATGTAAAGTTCAAACCCAGGCCCAGCCAATCCCAGGCTATAGGGAATCCAGAGAGTGCTCTTGTAAAGGGTTAGGGGTTGCAAAGGGACAAGGAGGGTACGTGTATAGGTGATGTGAAGGGTTGCAGGTGCTCTGAGTCTTTGGTGAAAACTCATTGAACTAAACATGTATGGTTTGTGTACTGTTGTGTGTGATTTTGGTGTGTGTGTGTTTTGTTTTGTTTTGTTTCTTCCAGATAGTTTTTTCTGTGTAACCCTGCTGTCCTAGAATTTATTGGCTTACCTCACTGGTAGACCAGGATGACTTCAAACTCACAGAGATCCGCTTGTCTCTCTCTGGAGAGCTAGGATTAAAAATGTGAGCTACCACTGGCCAGCTCATTATATATGTTTTATATCAAAGAAAGAGCAGAGACAGACAGACAGACAGACAGAAAGACAGAATAAGGTCCCACCAGGGAGGGGCAAGCTCCTTGCAGTTAAGTACCTTCTATTTCTACAGCCCTGTAAATGGTGAGCTCTAGATACCTGTGCATGTAGAAAATCATAAGCAAATAGTTCTTATAAATGTCATGTTTACCTCTGGGAAGGAATTTGAGTTTGTCTTACTATCTCTGCATTTTTCTGTATTCATTTGTATTTTTACATGGTATAGACCCACTTGGATAGCAGTTTTTATAGTTTCCAACTTCTTGATTAAAAGAGAATCAAATCTTGCTTTGGTTGTTGATACAGTGGCTCCTGTTTGGAGTCTCAGCTAGTTGGGGGCTGAGGCAGGAGGACTTGGCAGAGAATTAAGTAAGCTTCCCAGCCTAGACCAGGGCATAGTACATGTGCGCACTGAATATATTTTATAGTCATCCGCAGCTTCTGAGCATGCCCAGCTTTGGTTCTCAGTAGAGCAGAAAGCATCCTTCTCATCATGAGATTCTGCTCCTGCGGCAGAATCTGACAAGACACAAGGGCCAGTCCCTGATGCAGCCAAGTGATGCCTTTCCCATCTCAGAGCCTCTTCTTGATCTTTCCACATGCAGCTTCTGATCCACATCTTATCCAGGAGTCTCTTAGACTCACAAAGCAGATTTATTAAATAAAAATACCTTTATTATTTAAATAGAAAGTAAAAATACCCTCCCCGCCATTTTTCTCTCTTCTGCTTTTACTCTGTAATCTCCCCACACCAGGCTACATATCATTTGTGCGGGTGGTAGAATTCCTATCAGCAGACCCCCCAGCTCAGCGGTCTCCATAGCTTAGGAGAGAATTTCCTGTCCCTCCTCAATTCTCTTTCACACCAACATCCTCTTCTGTATGTCCACATACTTGGAATTCTTTTAATGAGGATAAATTGCTTTCATCTAAAAATCAAAGCCTAAACTTAAAATGTAAATAACTCTGGGTGGTTTAACACATGGCCTTCGTATTCACACTGGTGTGTAAATGTCTACTCCCTAAGGAGGAGAAGTGGCAAAGAGAAGACAGCTCTTGCTTATAGTCAGGCAGCTTGCTGATGGCGCTGGCCTCCTCTGATTCTTGAGCCCCCCAGGCCTGCTCTCGTGATCCTGAGCCACCCAGAAGCAGAATGCAGCCATGTTGCCCTGACCAGCTGTATATCTATTCCAGACTCAGGATTACAATAATTTGGGAGAGGGTCAAACAAGTCAGAGCCCCAGATGGCAGAAGAGCTGCATTAACTTAAGACCCTTAACTCTTTCCCCAGGGCAGGAGACTGAGACAGAGAAGGATGAGGCTTTCCAGGCTCAGGACTCAACCTTGATCCAAAGCTGGTCATGGCTTTAATTTTTGTAAATCAAAGCCTTCAGTTTTTCTTCACTCGCTTAGCGGAAGACATGTTTCCCAGGATGCATGGCGAAAAACAATAAACAAAAGGTACCAAGTTAGAGATTGTATGACATTGTGTTATCACTTAACCCATTTGTAAGTGGGCGGACGCCTCGTTCCCCGAGACCCTAAGCCTCAGCCTCCCAATGCTGTCCTCACAAGATCATCCAAACCTTGGGAAACATTTGTCTAATTATCATCACACACGATGGGCCTATTGCCAGCTGCTTTTTATTTTAACTCCAGATTCATTCCAGGGTGTGTGTGTGTGTGTGTGTGTGTATGCGTGCATATGCACGCTTCCCATGGGTGGAGAGGCAGAGAGAGAAGCATATGTCTGTTTTTGCTGTTGCACAGAACTGATCAGATTTCCTTTTATAATCACAATTAAACTTCCAGACCAGATCATATGAATATTTCATGTTAAGAGGATCTGAATGCATGTAGATGTGGACAATCTCATAAAACCTTCTAAGTTTGGAGGGGAAATGCTGAACTCTAAGATTGAACAAAATATCTAGAGATACAATGGGCACCCGGGGACCAGAGGAGCTGAAGATGAAGGGGTCTGTCCATCTTGAGCCTGGAGACTGTGGAGTTAAGCCCCGAGGACATTTACTATTTTCCCTCCAATAGGATGATGAAGGCCATGAAAGTAGGCCTTTGGCCATTTTCCTCTCTCACATCAGTCTTAGGACCTCCTTTATCAGTAGACAGTTAACACTGGTTGAGTGAAGGACAACCCTTTGTCACTTGGCCTCTACAGTGGTCAGGATGGGACATACTTCATAAACTCTTCATAGAAAGCAGGACTGTGAAGCAACAAAACCAGTCAATCAGTGAAAGCACTGATCACTGACATCTGGCTGGAGGGAGAGTCAGGACTTAAACATGTCCTGGCATAGGCCACACAGCTTTACTCCTTTTGTGCTGAGTGGCAGGAATCCTATGGCATCTTCTGATGTGAGAAGCTGCACTAATGGGAATCTGAAAGGGGTTGGGATAAGTGACCATAAAGATGCTGCGAAATTGATAGGGGCTTCCGGCTTCTCCCAGGAGCCTGCTTTCCTATCCCTACAAAGCAGAGAATGTAGAGGAATGTCCATAGAATTAATTCCAAGTGGCTCCCTGGTGATTCAAAGATTGAGTGACATAGGTATCTGTCCCAGGTTGAGAAATCTTAGTCAGGCACCCCAAACCCATCAGAAATGAACTCTAAATAACCATGCACCACTCTGCTGCTGGGAGCCACAGCCAGTGTGCCTCCTGTCACCCACAACTGTGAAGTTTCCTCGGAATAACCATTTACGTTCTCCAGGAATGCCTTTTTAAAAAAATACAACAAAAGTTTACTTTTAAGATAATTTTATATGTATATATATATTTTTTTTCAGTATAGAGAAATATACATAATGTATCCTGATCATGGTTTCCCCTCCCTCTACTCTGACTAGTTCCTCTCCAACCTCCCCTTCCATCTGGATTTACCTCCTTGCTGTCTCTCATTAGAAAAGAAACAGGCTTCTAGGGGGTAAGAGCAAAATGTGATATAATAAGATAAAAAGAAAACTAACACAACAGGATCGCACAACACAAACCAACAGAAGGAAAAAAGCCCAAGAAAAGAAACAAGGCACAGATACTCATTCCAACACTCAGGAATCACATAAAGAACATTAAACTGGAAGCCATGACACATATACAAAGTACCTATAGGATAAAAAGAGAGAGAAATACATATGTAAATATAAAATTAAATTTAAATGAAAAATGATAAGATGAAAATGTTTTTAAAGGAAAGTCAGTGAGGCAACATTCTGAGACAAGAAGCCTCCAAAGATGCTGCTGAGTTAATTTTCTGTTGGTTGTCTACCACTCCTGGGCGAGCAGTCCTTCCTTAAGACTAGTCGGCTTCCCCAGTGAGACTCCTTGGGAAGAAACAAAATTTTCCTTCTCAGGTGGTTATCCACTGGAGATAGCTTCTGAGGAAGGGGTTACGGGATGT
>NW_022196914.1:59114555-59148592 GCF_008632895.1 Mastomys coucha | reverse complement strand
GTGCAGAGACTTGCAGGCCTTGTGCATGCTGCCCCAGTCTCTGTGAATCTATGTATGGACCAATTCTTTTGATTGATTGGGCCTTCCTTCCTTGGTGTCCTCCATCCCTTCCGGTTCTTACAGTCTTTCTGCCTCCTCTCCCTTGGGACTTCCTGAACCCTGAGGGGAGGGCTTTGCTGAAGACATCCAGTTGGGAGCTGAGTGTTCCAAGGTCTCTCACTCTCTGCCTAATGGCTGACTATGGGTCTCTGGATTTGTTCCCATCAACTGCAGGAGAATGCTTCTTTGATGATAAATGAGCAGGGCACTAATCTATGAGTATAGCAGGATGACGTTAAGAGTCATTTTGTTGCTACCTACTGGTGTTTTATTTGTTCATTTTTTTTTAGAAGAATAGTATTTGGGTTTTCCCTAGATCCCTGACCAATCTAGTCCCCCATTCTTGGTCACCCAAGTAGTTTCAGGCATGGTTTTACCTAGTGGAGTGGGCCTTAAGCCAAATCAGATTTTGGGTGGTTATTCCTACAAGCTTTGTACCACAATTACCATAGTGTATCTTGCAGGCATGACACCACTGTAGATCAAAGGATTTGTGGCGGGGTTGGTGTTTACATGTCTCTTTTGGTATCCTGCAGAGTACTTTCCTGTATCAAAGAGACTAGTACGTAGGTGTGAAGGATCTCTGTAGTCAGGAGCTCAATTTCTCCATGTTCAATGAGTTGTAGAGGTGTTGTCTTCATCAGTGAAGCTTTGGCATCAGTTTGTGGAGAGCAAACTTGAGTCTCAGCAATAGCCTGGGATGTTTGTGGTTCTCATGTGATGCCTTTGGCCATCAACCCAATCCTGGTAATGGATGCTCCTTTCAGTAACAAGAGGTAGCCAGTTGGGACTCTGTCTCTAGAGTTATTTGACTGAAAACATGATTGGATGATTTCAGTATATCACCTTCATGTATGTAATATTGGAGGAAGTTTTTACTGTGGTATGTCTCTGTACCTCCCCTCAATGGCTCTTACTTTTAGCTGTCTCTCCCTTTATCTTCTCCATCATCTCTCTCCACTCCCACTCTCTCTCTCCACTTGGTCCTCCCTCTCCTAACCACCCATAGCTATCCATTTTATTCTCTTTTTTTTAGAGCTATCATATGTCCTCCCTTCCACCCTAGTCTCTTACTCTGTACCTAACCTCTGTGGTTTGCAGTTTGTTTTCATTGATCTAATAGCTAATATCCACACATAAGTGAATAATACCACATTTATCTTTCTGGGTCATACTCGGAATGATTTTCTTCTTAGTTCCACTGATTTACCTCTGAATTTCATGATTTTTCCTTCTTTTTTAATGACTGAGTAGTACTCCATTGGATAAATGTTCTACATTTTCTTTATCCACTCCTCAGCTGAGGGACATCTAGGTTGTTTCCAATGTTTGGCTATTATGAATAAAGCAGCAACAAACATAGTTGAGCAAGTGTCTCTGTAGCAGGATGAAGTGTCTTTGGGTATATTCCCAAGAGCGGTACAGCTGGATCTTGAGGTAGATCAATTCCTAAAACCCTGAGGAACTGCACACTGATTTCCATAGTGGTTGTACAAGTTTGCACTTCCATCAGCAATGGGTAAGTGTTCACCTTTCTCCACATCCTCACCATCACTTGTGTTTTTGATCTTAGCCATTCTGACAGGTATAAGATGGGATCTCAAAGTAGTTTTGATTTATATTTCTCTGATGACTAAGGACATTGAACATTTCCTTAAATGTGTTTCTGAGACATTTGAGTTGCCACTTTTGAGAATTTTATGTTTGTATCTGTACCCCATTTTAAATTGGGCTACTTGGTTTCTTGATATTTATGCTTTTTTAGTTCTTTATATATTTTGGATATTAGCTCTCTATCATAGTTGGTTAAAAAAAAATCTTTTCCCATTTGGTAAGCTGCTACTCTGTCCAATTAGCAGTGTCCTTTGCCTTATAGAAGCTTCTCAGCTTCACGAGGTCCCATTTATTAATTGTTGGTCTTAGTGCCTGAGCTATTGGTGCTCTGTTCAGAAAGTCTTTTTCTGTGCTAGTGAGTTCAATATTTCCCACTTTCTTTTCTATTGGGTTTAGTGTATATGTCTTTATGTTAAGGTCTTTGATCCATTTGGAGTTGAGCTTTGTGCGGGGTGATAAATATGGACCTATCTGGATTCTTCCACATTCAGCCATCTTCTTTGGACAGCACCATTTGTTGAAGATGCAGTCCTTTTTTCAGTGTGTATTTCTAGCTTCTTTATTAGGAGTCAGGTATCCATAAGTGTGTGGACTTATGTTTGGGCCTTAGATTTGAGTGCTTTGTTTGGTGTCCTTTGTGTGTGTGTGTGTGTGTGTGTGTGTGTATCCATATGATCCTGAAAGTCATCCTTACAAGATTTGTGAATAGCTGTGTTGGAATTTTGAATCTGCAGATTTCTTTTGGTAGGATGACCATTTTTACTGTATTAATCCAACTGATTTATGAGCATGAGAGATCTTTCTGTCATTATCTTTCTGATATTGTCTTCAATTTCTCTCTGCAATGTCTTAAAGGTTTTTATTATACAAGCCTCTCACTTGCTTGGTTAGAGTTCCCCTAAGATAATTTATACTGTTTGCGGCTATTTGGGGAAAGATGTTGTTTCCCTGATTTCTTTCTCAATCCATTTGTCATTTTTAGATAGGAGGCCTATTGATTTCTTTGTGATTTTGTGATTTTTGGTGTGTAGATGTTAAGAATTGTAATGTTCTCTTGGTTTTTCCTTTCATGAATATGTAGTGTCCTTCACTATCTCTTCTGATTAATTTTGGTTTGAAATCGATTTTGTCAGATATTAAAATGGCTACACCAGCTTGTTTCTTAGGTCAGTTTACTTGGGATATCTTCTTCCATTCTTTCACCTTCAGGTAATGTCTACCCTTAATGTTACGGTGTTCTTCTTTGATGCAATAGAAGAGTCCTGTTTAACATCCATCCAGGCAGTCTGTGTCTTTCTCCTGGGTAATTGAGACCATTGATGGGTGAGAAATATCAATAAGCAGTGTTCATTGATTCTTTTTATTTTGCTCTGTCTCTCTGTCTCTGTCTCAGTCTCTGTGTCTCTGTCTCTGTCTCTTTCTCTCTGTGTGTGCATGTGTGTGTGTGTGTGTGCTTCTCCTCTTGACTTGCTGGTCTGGGAATTTTTATTTTTTCTTTTGTGTGCAGTTTTCTTCTTTAGGTTGGAATTTTTCTTCTAGCACCTTCTGTAGAGCTAGATTTGGAGGTGGATACTGCTGAAATTTGGTTTTATAATGGAATGTCGTATTTTCTTCATCTATCGTGATGGAAAAATCTTACTGGGTATTGTAGTCTGGGCTGGTATCTGTGGTTTCTTAGAGGCTGTAGAGCATCTATTCAGGCCCTTCTGGCTTTTAGAGTCTCCATTGAGAAGTCAAGTGTTACTTTAATAAGTCTGCCTTTGTATATTACATGGTCTTTCTCCCTTTGCTTCTTTTAATCTTCTTTCTTTGTTTTCTATGTGTTGAAGATTGATTCTAATGCTTTGATTTAATCAGGAATCTGAGTGTCCAAATGCTGAAGGACCTTGTCCCCTATTGGTTTTTGATCGATCACTAAAGATGCCCACAGCCAATGGCTGGGCAAAGGGAGACAGGGTTCAGACCCTTAGATTTGTGCAGCCAAGGACTCAGGGGAGGAGAGAGAAGAATGCCATGACTTTGGGGAGAAAGACAAATCAGATTTAGAGCTGCAGAAGGAAGATCATCCAAAATGTAGTTGGAAAGGGAATGTAGCCCCCTGAAGGGCTGCCCAGAAGTGTCTTGGGCAGCATGGACCAAGGGACCTCACAGAAAATGACAGGGCAGCAAAGTTAAAGGTAGATGTAGAAGGTGATGAGCCAGGAGTACCAGAGGGAAAAGTATGCTAGCTGTGGGAGGATTAAAATGGCCCAGCCTTTGAGAAACCAAGGCATTTAAAAATAAGCTAGTGTGTGTGTGTGTGTGTGTGTGTGTGTGTGTCTTTCATTCATGAACCCTGGCTGGAAGCTTGACCTGCCAGGAGCAAAAAGCAGAATAGCTAAACTCCACACTACAGTATAATTTAGAGTTGTTTTGATTATTATGTGCCAAAAGAACTTTCTATTCTGGTCTACTCTATTCGGTGTTCTGTATGCTTCTTGCACCTTGATAGGCATTTCCTTCTTTAGGTTAAGAAATTTTTCTTCTATGATTGTGTGGAAACTATTTTCTGTGCCTTTAACCTAGGTTTATTCTCCTTCCTCTATTCCTTTTCTAAGATTTGGTCTTTTCATGGTGTCCTAGATTTTCTAAATGTTTTGCACCAGAATCTTTCTTGAGGTATCTATTTGTTTCTAGTGTGTCTTCAGGATCTGAGACTCTCTTCCATTTCTTGTATTCTGTTGATTTCCTTTGTGGTTCTTGTTTGAGTTCTTAATTTTTTCACTTCCAGATTTCCTTTTGTTTGGGTTTTTTTTTATTAATTCTATTTCCACTTTCAGGCCTTGGACTGTTTTATTCATTTCTTTCCACTGTTTGTGTTTTCACAAAATTCTTTAATGAATTTATTCATTTCCTCTTTGAGGACCTCTAATTACATCCATAAAGGCTATTTTAAGGGTCTTTTACTTGTGTTTCAACTATGTTGCAATACTCAGGGCCTACTGGGTCAGGGCCGCTGGACTTTAGTGGAGACTTATTGTCCTAGCTGTTATTGATTGTGTTTTCACACTGGCATCCTGGCCATCTGGGTTTGGGAAGATTGTAATGCTAGGTGCTAGTATCTAGTCTTGTCTTTTTTGAAGGGGTGTTGTTTCCTTGGTTTCTGTTGCCATGTCTGGTTCTTAGGAGTGTGGTGGCTGTGTGTTGCCTAGTTGTCAATTCTTCTGGGAACCTGATGGAGTGGTGACTGGAGGTTCCAGGTAGAATATGTTTCTAGGTATTTGGAGCTAACACTTAGGAATGAGGATGGACTATGAAGGCATGGCTGAGGACAACCACTGGAGAGAGGAAAGCAGGTCATTCCACTAGTCCTAGTCCTGCTGAGTCCCCAGGGAAAGGGGACTGAGAGTTAAGAGAGACCACATCAGGTGGTCTGCTACAAAGCTGGGGGTGAAACTAGGGGATTGGATATGGAGGAGAGGAGGGGAGGGAAGATCTGAAGTTCACCTGCCCCCTCCATTGGCCTTCTTGGTTCTCTGGCAGGTTTGACTGGCTTCCTGATTCCCAGAGAAAGCTGGAGTTGGGGGCTGGGATAACAGGGTCAGTGGGGATGAAGGTTGGAGGAGAAGATCTGGGTGGTCACCCGGAGATGGGGCAGAGAGGAAGGGAGGCTGGAGCAGGTGATCTGCTACAGCACTGGGAAGGGGTTGGGGGAGAATCAGGGACTGTATTTGAAAGGAGGAGGGAGCGGGGAAGATCTGTAGTTAGCCTGTCTGTTTCCCTGGTGGTCTTTATGGGCCTGCAGGTTCCCAGGGAATGTCTGCTGGTGTTGGAAGCTGGGATAATGAGATGCGTGTGGAGAAGGAAGGCTGGAGAAGGTCAGACAGGAGGAGAGGGGGCTCAGAGAGAAAGGGGAGACCACAGCAGGCATTCTGCTACAGAGCTGGGAATGAGACCAGATTGGGGGACTGGATTTGTAGGAGAGGAGAGAAAGGTGGAGATCTGCCTCCCCAAAGAATCGAGAGAGCTTTATGCCCTGAATTAGTCAGACTCCAATGAGATTTGTGCTAATAAGAATCTGACCCTAAGTAGTAATAGTATTTGAGGAAGAAGGTTGTCAGTGTTTACTGGAGTTTCCTTTTCTTCTTCATGGTCTTCGGTAAAAGAGGGAAAGGTTGTTGAGGATATCAACAACAACAACAACTCAGTGTTTGCCTCTGTGTGCTAAGAGTTAACCATTTGTGATCTAGAAAGGGAGGTAGGACAAAATCCATATGAGTCTTCAAACTTGACACAAGTGCTGTCAAAATAATTTACCACAGAGAGCAGAGAAAGAACTGATTTCAAAGGACTGGGCCTTTTAAAGTGGCAGAATATTTGACCAGTGATAATTGGAAAAGGGTATTCCAAAGCATTCGAAGGTTCCAGAGAGACCTGTGAAGTTACACGAGGTAGTGTTTTGGAGAATGGAAGGAGCCGGACTTTTAAGGGAATGAATGGGACAAACAGGTACTTGAGATGGGGGAGGGGTTGGGAGCAGAGCTTATCCCAAGTGTAAGGCAGGCAGGAAGAGTGACAGCCACATGCTAATCAATCCACCCACCAAGCAACCACTATCAACCAGGAAGGCAACTAAGCAACCAACCTACTAAGGAACCAACTCGAATAGAATAACTGACAACCCAACTAATGGATGTCCTCAATGAGGGGCTGTCTCTTCAATCACTGGCCTGGTTAAGTATTGGCAAAGTAAGGCCAAGGAAAATTGGAGGTGGTGAACATGCTGCCAGGCAGAGGAGGTTCTCGCAGCGGGCTTGGAGGCATCAGGAAACACACGGGTGTCAGGGGGAGAAGCAAAGTACAGGAGAAAGTGATAGATAGGTAGCTTAGCCTTGAAAACTGCACTTTCTCTAGAATTACTCATGAAAGACAAACAATAGTTGCCTCCAGGGGCGAAAATTAGGAGGAGCTGAGGAACAAAACTAGAACATTTTCCTATTCTACTTATTTCGGTTCTTCCCAATAATTGACCTCCTTGTGTACAAACTACAATCTTAAAGTGTTGTCAGTCAGGATCCTGGTAGCTTGGTGTGGTAGTGAAAACACCTGTTTTCACGGTATGAAATTCAGGAGTTTCAGCCTGGGATCGGGCTAAAAAAATATCAATGTCTTTCTCCCTCCCGCCTATGATTGCTAAAGCAAACGGAAGCTCCTCCCCACAAGCCCGCTTTCTGGGGCTTCTCATTTGATCGCCACTACAGCCTTCAGAGTTGTCTGAGATGCATAAAGGTTACGGACATTTTAGCTAGGCCAGCTCTTAGCTGGCACCGGGCTCAAATCCGAAAGCCTCTGAATGACAGGAAGTGGAGTAGAAAGTTCCAGGTTCTCTGGCGGTGCTGGATTACCTTTCTTACTACTGCCTCAAGCCCAGCAGGAGGTGAGAGGCCACACCTCCCACCGTGTCCAACCCCTGGGACATCCCTCCCCTCTTTAAACTCGGGGGATGGGGTGGGGAAGAGCCTCCAGTGGGTTTGGTAGCACACTGTGGCTAGGGATGAACTAGTCAGCTGGTCTTTGTCCATCCGACCCCACCCCTCCACCCCATCCCCCACCCTCGTCCACATACCCGCCCAGGTAGCTATTTCATTAGCTAGCCATTGATTTCTACTCTTTCTGGAAGATTCCACCACAGTCAGGATTCCCTTCACAGCCTCGTGAGGGAAAACACCAAGCCAGAACTTCCCACCAGCGCAGAGGTGAAAGCTTGGGAGGGACCTTCTAGGTCGTGCAGCTGGTCTCCAGGGCCTGGCCTAGGTTGCCTGCTTGGGTCTTACCAACGGGAGCTTGGCGCACCCTTGGAACCAGGCTGCCGGTGAGCAAGCAGGGGAGGCCTGGAAACTCCGAGGCCCGGAAGGGGTGCACGCCCTGCAGCCTTGGCTAGCTTCTTCCATTGGGTGGGTACGAACTGGAACTGTCCTAAGTGCACCCCCCGCCCCACTTATAGTCTGTTAAATTGACTAATAAACTCAACACAGCGTTCTCTGTGCGGCTTCAAAAACCTCTGTAATTTCGTTAGAAAACGTTGAAATCCAATCCCGAAGTATTCAGCCCAAATGTTTAGTTAAAGTAACCCCGTGGGTTAATAAACTAAACAAAGTCAACCCATGCAAAACTGGAGCAATGAAAACCAGGCTAGATAAACGAAGGGAAGTTTATAAGAACCCTTTCGGAGGAGAAGAAGGGGGGGGCGGGGGAAGCACGAAGGCACCGGGCACGGAGCTTTTAATGTGAAGCATGTGAGCCAGGCTCAGCTTACAGGTACTCGGCCCATGGCGAAGGGCGCTGTCAGGCGGCATCGCCCAGCGCAGCCCGGGAAACCCTATCCCGCGGCCGCCGGGCTGCACCGAGCTCCCCTCCCTGGCGCGCGCTCTGCCCGCCGCACTGCCCGCGGGGACCCGCGGCGGCGCTCTCTGCCGCAGACCGGGCGGTGCAGACCGGCTCCCCAGGAGATGCTCTGTGCAACCCTAGAGGTTGAGCCCCGCTGTCCAGCGCCGCGGGGAGAAGGGCCATGCCTGCCCACCCTCCGCCCTCCTCGGGCGCTGGCAGTGGAGTGACAAAAGCGAGCCGCGCCCTTGACCTCCCTCCCTCCAAGGAAGCTCTTGGGAAGAGAGGGGCGGGCTGTGTAGATCAGCCGAGTTACAATTAGTTGCTTTTGCTTGACCGGTCTGGGGCCGCAGCTCCGGAGGAGGGAGAGAGAGGGATCTGGGAAGGGCAGATCAGAAACCCGGAGGCGTCTTTGGGGACTTGAGATGTAAAACCAGTTCATTCTCGGGTCCACCTCGCTCTCCTAGCTGGACTAGTCATCAAAAGGAAAAAGACGGGCGAAGGGGTGTGTGACCCCTCCCTCCCATCACTCAAACTTCGCTCGCCCCCTAGCTCTCGGAATTTCTAAGAGGGGCGGTCCCAGCCAGAGGAGCCCATTCTGGGAGCTCTGCGAAGAGATCAGAGGCAGTACAGGTTCTCGGTTAAATGAACCTTCAGGCGGGGACAATGGCGCGGACCTCACACGGGGGCACCGTGCCTCTCCCGGGTTCCCGCTCAGCTGCTCGGTCCTTTATTCCACGTAGTGAATCCTCCGGAGTCTCCTACGGTCGCGGAACCAATGGGCCGACCCGGGAGAGCGCGGGACGCTCAGGAGAGAGTTTGAAAGGAGGTGTGGGTTTTAATTTTTAAAGCGTATAATTGGAGGAGAGTTATTTTTTTTTTTCCCTTGGCCAACGAGGGGCGGGAAAAATAAAAGGAAGAAGAAAGACAGGGGGGAAAGTCAGGAAAAACAGAACGCATTTATCTATCAACTGCTAGACAAGACAAAGAGGTTTTAACAACAGTTTGAAAAGAGCGGCCTGTGAATGGTTACTATTCAATTTGTATTTTATTCCCCGCTGGTCATGGAATTGAGATCAGAAGAAAAAGTGAAAACACATGGCCGAGGTCAGGGGATCAGAGAACCACCACACACAGCAAAGGGAAGGGGAGGCAATGGGAACTCGTGTGAAGAAATGGATTATATAAACAGAGCTTACCATCGCCTGCGCCCCATTATCCTGTAATTTACCCTGCATGGGAGCATAGAAATATATTAAACTAGTGATGGCTTTTACCATTTCTTTACAAGCCAGCCTCGTGCCAATCAAGCCTACTATATACTTTGAGACATGTTTAGAATTCTTGAACTAATGTGTTTATTTTAAATATCACAGGGAAATTATTACATCACCAGAAAATAATGCCAGAGCGGGGGTCTGCCGCCCTTTTGAAGTCCTGTTTCAACGAAACATGATTTTAATTACATAATCACTTTGAAACTATAATTATACAATAAACGATGAGGATTAAGCGGGAAGTATAGACTACATTAAAAATTGCTTAGGTCTTGAGAAAACAAACTGAACATGAGGGGGAAAAAGAAAGAGATGAAACCCGAGGTCCTGAGGAGGGGGTTGATAAAGCCTACCATGGCTTTCCTCTGGGCTGCTGAGGGATGGGCGCCTGGGGCTTTTGGCCTGGCCCACAAGCAGGAGAGTTTCCGAGTAAACGCTGGCTAATCCAAGACAGAATCAAAGAGATCCCGGAAGATGGCTCCCTATTTGCTTGCTAAACTTTCTACACAAGAGCAAATAAAATTGTTTGACATTCACGATCCGCTTTCGGGGCACCGGGCAGTGCCCTGAAATGCCTACGGGAGATTGTTTTGCTGGCCCTTTGCTTCCAGGAGGAAAAGCATCCAACAGAAATGGCGCCCCGGGGTGCGGCGTTGCCCGCACGGAGTTTATAAACAACGATCCTCGGCCTCAGCGGGATTGTGAACGCCCTGGGGCTCACACGCAAACCGTGCTCTCCGCCTGACACCAACTTCCTGGCCTTGGCCCCTTCTCCAGGACTATCCCGGCCTCTTGTAGTTGCTTCAGGGTTTGCATTAAGTTTTCATGGAGGGCATGAACCAGATTTTTCCTCTAAAAGGTAAACTTGGCAGCTCCCTCCCTTTCGATTTTTAGGAGCCTCAGGTCTGCAGAAACAGGCTCGGGAATCTGCGGATGGCTAGCCTTACTGACCTTCAGACCCGGAGACTATGTTCTGGAACCCGGTGACAGGGGTCTAGGCTAGGACCCTGACTCTGCCTAGACGGAGGAAGCAGAAGAGGAGCAGAAATTGGGGGATGGGGACTGTGAACACAGAGGCCAGATGTGCCTGTTTTTTAGTAGAATTCATTTTACCTGTTTGCTTCGCCAGCCTAGAGAGATAGGGAGGGCGTAAGCGACCTCGCGATTCTAACCTCATCTTTTAAAGGCTAAGTTTTATGACACATTTAATACCCACACTGCCTTGGCTCACTTTTAATGTTTTACAGTATATGTTTAGGTGTGGACAGATAAAGGGTTAAGCACTACCACCCCAATATCAGCCAAGAGGGACACTCCTGCTTTTTGTTTAAGTCGAACATTGACAGCTAAAGAGAGAGTGGGATGTTTAAATTCAATCGCGATCCTGGGGATGTTTTCAGCAGAACTCAGAGGTGGTGTTTGGGGAGCCAGCTGGAGCAAGTGACAATGAGCATCCTGCCTTGTTCTTGCTTGGGTCCCGTGGTTACTCAGCTCTGACCCATTAATATTAAGTCACATCAGTCTGCAATGGACCATCAACAACCAGGGAAAAAAATAACGAAAGAGAAATAAAATAGTTCATCCGAAGAGTCCTACTGTGAACGTGTTTATTCTTCGCTTTCCTAAGCCCAGGATGTAATTTTCTCACCGCCTTCTTGCAAACAAAAGTGCTGGACTGGACTGACAATGCTAAGACCCTTCCAAAACCTCAGGGAAATTACCAGTGGGTACTAAGTCAGGGGCTGATTTTTATGGAGTCTGAAGGGAAAATAGGCGGTTCTCTCTGAGGAGGAGCATGTTGAGACCGGTCAGGTTAAAGAACAGGAGGAACAAGAGAAGAAGATAAAGAAAGAGAAAGAACCAGGCAGAAAGGGAGAGATAGATCCTTGAGAGTAATAGTGACCATAGTAGGTATTATTTATCCTCCACTTAGTAATACGAGAGACCTTTCTATATTACCTTAGTTGATGCTACTGCAACATCTACTTGATTAGTAACACCAAACACGTATAATATGTTTACTGTATGCTCTCCACTGTGGTGCCTGACTTCCTCATATCATATGTATGGGTGGGGATAGCCTGATCCCGTTTAACATATCAAGAACCTAAGCACCCAGAGATGATTTAATCTGTCCTAGGCCAGATTACATCGGAACCAAGAGTGGAGTCTTTGGTCAGGACAGCATCCCATCTGAAACTGGGGGAAACTGAGATGTATCTGGAGGTTCTAGCAAGGGCAGTCTATAACCTAGAATCTTAAGTGTAGTGACTTCACCCAGTGAATCACTAGTCCTGAGAGCTATCGTATTGGACCAAGAACCATCAGCATTGGACTCTCCCTGTTACTCTAGAGAGACTGGGCAAATGATGGCAGTGACCAGCCAGACACTGAGCCAAGAAGTGGATCTTCTTTAGGGGCCAGATACACTTCTAGCCAAGTAAGTTCAGGTCTCTCTGACACCCCGTGCAACCTTCCTGAGAGGGCACAGGGGCTCAGGGACCCCTCCTGCCAGATGCAGAGCACTGGGAGGAGGGTGATTAGGCAGTGCAGGATTGATGCAGTGCCCAGACGGTCTGCAGGGCATCAGCTGCCTTTACCAGAGCAATAAAGCTCTACTGCCTCTTCCAGACACTGATAACAGACCTCAAAATAATAATAATAATGATAATAAGACCTCAAAATCAGGGGATGGGCATACATCTCTGAGGGGTGCCGCATCTCATACAGGCCACCACCTGCATCACCCACCCAGTGCAAGGAGAGGTCAAGGACAGAGCTTGGTGGCAGATTTGAAAAAAAAAATATGAGAAAGCTCCCAAGAACTGAGCAAGAGGAGGAGGTTTGACAGCCTGAGAATACTGCTCCCAGTTATTGGCACCCCCTGAGTGAGTGGCTGCAAGCTGGCCTTGTCCCATTTCTTCCCCACAGCTAGTAACTAGCAAGACAGAGGTGACTGTCCTGTTTAGCATGGTGTCCCGTGTGTCTAGGGGAGAGATGATGGCAGTCCCTTCCCATTTTACAGGCAAAAAGTAATCCCTGTAGAAGACCAGTCAGCATGGGTTTGAGTCTACTGCCTGGCTCTGCAGGCTGATGAACGGCAGCCTGATGCTGGGTGCTTCCTCTCTAACATCTTAGTTCACTGTTCTTTTAGAAAAAATCAGAATGGAAGCTCTGAGCACACTGTGAAGGGGAGGGGAAGGCAGAAGGTCCTTCTCCTAAATCCAGAAGGCCAGAGTCCTCCCTGTAGAGAGCTGTAGCAGTTTTGGTGGGCAGGGAGTTTTATCAGCATTTATAGCAGAGAAGTGATCCTTTGAGTGACTTGATGTGGTGCTGAGACCTTTTCAGACACATTTCCACCTAAGCTGCACGCACGTGTGAAGCATTTGGAGGAGTTTTGAAAATTTGATGCTCAGAGTAACAGAATCCATGCTCGAAACTCTAGACCAATGATTGTCAACCTGTGGCTCTTGCCCCCTTGAAGATCAAACAACCCTTTTACAGGGGTAGCCTAAGACCACTAGAAAACACAGACATTTACATTACAGTTCATAACAGTGGCAAAACTACGGTTATGAAGTAGCAATGAAATAATTTTATGGTTGGAGGGTCACCACAGCATGAGGAACGGTATTAAAGGCTCACAGCATTAGGAAGGGCGAGAACCACTGCTCTACAGCACAGCAGGAAGGCCTCTGGTCATAAAAGCCACAGCTTGGGGGCAAAGAACCATCTTCAGCCAGGGTCTTGACCAGAGAAGAAGGCAGGATGAGGAAGAAAAAACAGCAGCTTTGGTTTCTTTGGGAAAGACAAATCCCTAGATAACCTTGCACCCTAGACAGTTCCCAGGGCCTATGGCTTATAAAGGTGGCATGAGACAAGTCAAGCCTGGTTACATGCAGTGTCACCTCCCGGAGCAGCTTAGAACTGTGCAGTGAGCTTTAGGCTAAGAGCCAGAAAGTCCACCTGAGCCGTTGGTCAGGCTCTTAACCTGGGTCCTGTCCTGTGAACCGGTATTAGACAGGGGCCTCCACCTGGTACCTTCCTGCTCACAGATAGCTGTGACCATTTTAGGCCATGGTAGCAATAGGTTCAAGTCTGGACTCAGACTGGAACAACACAGGGCAATGTTTCAGTGTGATGCTTTACTGGCTTCTCATAACAGTGGCAAATAATCTTTCCTAAAGACAGGAGACTATGACTGTGGTAGTTTCTAGTGCTATCTTTAGGATATTGAGCACACAATCACACACACACACACACACACACACACACACACACACCCCACGCCTTCCTGCTGTAAGGTCATCCTACTGTAGAATTTGAAGAAACACTTGGTAGACTATATGAAGCTACCATGACCTCCCTGGACTGTGAGTAGGGTCGCAGCAGGTCACTGTTTTGAGCAGAGGAGTCAAGACTCAGTCTTCTGACCCAGGCATTTCTCATTGCCTCCATCATTTGTCTATCAGTCCACCCCTCATGGGTCACAGATTCCCTGGGAATGCCTAAGCGCTTTGGGAGTGTAAGAGCCAACGTGGTGATTTGCTGTCGTGCAGAGAAATCTGCACTGGGAGTCAAGGGATCCTTAGACCCAATCCTTTCAGTATCTGAGGATGTGTACTTTATGCTGCAGGGCTCTGGTTTCTGGCCTCATTAGACTATCTGGGCCTGCTCCTAAACTTAATGGTGTCCTCCATTAAGAGAGGAGAGCCCTCATCACTCATTGAAATAGTGTAAGTAAAAGAATGCATTTATATGCTTAGCCTAGCACGTATCCTGCCTTGTTACGTCGTATACTGGAGTATCTGCTGTTTCCCCTGGGACTTCATGGCTGACTGGAAACTGCAGTTTGCTGCCACTGCCCAGTAGCTCAAGACTATTCTACTAGGAGTCACTAGCTTAGGAGAAAAGATGAAAATTGGAAATACATTTTCTACTTTCAAACCATGGTGAAAAAATACTAAGATGAGCCGTGGTTAAGTCAGAGACTGTAATCATATAGCCCAGGCAGGTCCAGATGGGTTAATTCACCAGCTCAGGTGGTGACAGCCGCACAGGGATTTAAAAAAAAAAAAAAAAAACTTACTGTGACTCTAATAGGCAGCAGTAGCTGCAGATGCTTAAGGGAAGGTCGTGGGGAGGCCAGCAGTCAGCTGGAGGCTTAAGGAGGAACCATTACCTGGACACTGCAATCTGAGGCTAACGCTGTGTGGATGTCCATAGTGAGAGCCCATGGGACATGGGGGAGAGTAGAAGGCAGCTGGGCATAGAATCCCAGGGGAGCTTAAAGCAAGGACAGTGAGCAGAAGGAGGAGAGACTGCAAAAGGGACAGGACTGGGAGAACTGGAGATGGAGGAGAAAGGCCTGGAGGGATGGTCCTCAGTGGCCATGAGGAGAAACATACTAGCGGGATGCACAACAGTGCCAGCTCCAGCAGGGGCTGAGCTAAGAAAAGTCCTCACTGGGGTTGACATCTAAGAAGCCTTGGGTTGTCTTAGTGGAGAAGTTGAACTGCAAAGGGTTGAAGGTTAAATAGAGGGAAGCTAAGAGAGGCGCAGAACTCCCTTCCTGCAGCTGCCACGGGGAAGCTTGTCCTCCTTTGAGCACCCCCTTTTCATCCCACAGGAAGTTCAAAAGCTCTAACTAGTGCTTCATTTTATTTTAAAAATATGGACTGCCTCACGAATCTGCATGGCATCCTTTCACAAGGACCACATTAAGCTTCCATGTATTATTTCGGTTTCAGTGTGTCTGCCAAAGTGAACCCTGGCTGTTCATTTTGATGCTCAACTTGAAATGGGGCACACATACACACACACACACACACACACACACACACATACACGCACACACACACACACACACACACACACACTAGTGTGTAAGACTCTGTGCACTGGAGGAAAGCCAAACCCACACTCACAGCCAGAATATGACCACACTCACAGCCAGAATATGAAAACTATTTAAAACATGCTTGATTCTTCTCTGGAACAGTGCTCCCTTCGTGGCAAAATCATCCCCTCCAGCCAGGTGGCAAGCTAAGCAAATCCAGCCATGACTCCAGGCCACAAGAATCAGCACCATGGCTGCCAAGCCTTGCGGGCCTGAGTTTGGTGCCTAACCAGAAATCCACGGAGCAAAACAACCTATACCCCTCCTCCATGATGGCTGACCACTCTAAGGAAACTCAGAGAGCCTACAATGAGGGAAAGGAAGAAACCACGAGAACACCAAAAAAGAAACAGAAGATCAGCCCAACGCCATACAATGTGAGTAGAATGCTAGAGGAGTCTGCATTCCTCAGCCAGACTCTTCAGGGCGAGGCTAGTTCTGCTAGGAGATGGGAGGAGCCCAAAGGGCCACCTCAGGTGTTGTCACCTAGTTGATCCTCCTAGTGACACCCACCGATTCAGCTCCTAATCTGATCCTGTCAAGAAAGAGCCAGTGTGCAGGAGGGGCCGCTGGGCAGGGCCAGCATGCTACCAGGTTCTGTCTCCGCAGCTGAGCTGTGGAAAAAAATCTGGAAGGACTCCAGTAACCAGAGTCTCCTGGCTTGTCATTTGGTCTAGGTGAAAACACAAGGCAGAATGGCGGTTTCCCCCCACCCCGGGTGGGGTGGCTGAAAATGAACACAAGAGGGCGCTCTCTGTCTTGACCTGGGCGTAGGTTACATGGCATACTGGAGTTGAACCCTTAGGATCACTGAGCTTTTCTGTTGGCATATTGTGCTTCCTTTTTGAAAGCTGTTGCTCCCCCACCCCCGACCACGCCAATGACGACGATGCCCAAAGTCTCTCTGTTTCCAGATTCCAAATTACCACCCTGCCATTTCTCTCTCTTTCTTTGGGCAATGGTCTGCAATTTTCCTCTTGCCCTGCAGCCACTACTATGCAATTTGCACCTCACTAATTTCCTGGCTGAGGCTTAATGCTGTCTGGTCCCTGCTCACCCACCCACCTGGACAGCAGTGGCAGCAGCCTGATGCTCGCATCTGATTGGATGCTTGTGGACATACCTCAGAAATTCAGCTTTGAAGAATCACTTAGAGGGGCAGATGTTTGAAGAGCACAGAGCCCCTAGACTGAGGGTTCCTCCACACCCATGCTATGAATGGAGCTGCTTTGAGCAAGCAAAACATCACACTTCGCTTGGTTGGAGGGGTTGTTGCTTGGCAGGATCGCGTGATTGACGCTCTTGTGGTCCAATTTGCTGCTCACTGAAGCATTAAAGCGGCAACCCTGAAGTCACTAGAAAGCCAGCAGCCCGCGCTAAGAGCGCTCAGTTCCAACCTACAAATAAAAAGCATTCCGTTGACTTTCTCATTTTGCCCAAGTTCTCAAAGCGTCTTTCACGTGGGCTTGCCAAATATGTAATGCATTGAACCGCCAAGTACTTCTGCAGGTGGTAATTAAAACAGCTGAGGTCTTCTCCCTCTGTAATGATGGGGTGGGAAGACTATATATAAGGGCTGAGGTTCTTTATTTATGCTTCCTTGTTCTTAAAGGCAGGGTGGTTTAGGGGGGAAATTCACTGGAGTTAGATGCCAGGTTTTGGTACATAGATTAGTCTGTGACCTCAGATGGCTTATTTAGATGCCTTGAGTCTTGGCTTTCTAATCTGGGAAATGAGAGGTTCGAATAGATCATAGTTCAAAGGTCATATTTGGCTAATGTTTTGGGAGCCAGTTGTATGCTTGCAGTTACATGGACACTATTGGTCCTTATTTAATGTTTTTTGGGTCTTTTAAGAGAAAACATCCTGTCGAGGTAGATAGTCATTGATTAAACACATTCTTTTTTTAAGATTTATTTATTCATTTTATGTGTATGAGTACACTGTAGTTGTACAGGTAGCCATGGGCCATCATGTGGCTGCTGGGAATTGAACTAAGGACGGCCCCGCTTGCTCCGGCCTGCTTATGTAATATACTGTAGCTATCTTCAGACGCACCAGAAGAAAGCCTCAGATCTCATTACGGGGTGGTTGTGAGTCACCATATGGTTGCTGAGATCTGAACTCAGGACCTTCGGAAGAGCAGTCAGTGCTCTTACCCGCTGAGCCATCTTGCCAGCCCGATTAAACACATTCTTAACATATTATACAGAGATATCTCTGTGAAAGATACAAGGATGGATGCAAGTAAGTTCTTATTCCTTTTAATTCTCTCTCTCCCTTCCTCCCCCATCTCTCTGTCTGTCTGTGTATGTCTGTGTCTGTGTCTGTGTGTGTAGGTGCTCATGCATGTAAGTGCAGGTGCTGGTGGAGGCTAGTCATATTGGAACTGGAGGTACAGACGGTTATGACTTGCCCAGTGTGGGGCCAGGAACCAAACTCAGGCCCTCTGCAAGAGGCAGTATACACACAACCATCTCTCCAGCCCTGTAAGGAAATTCTTATTCTCAGGTAACTGTGAATCTCCAAAATACAAGCTGGATGTGGTGTTTACCTCCTTTGAATGATGATAAAAGAATATAAACTCAATCAGAGGGATTGGTGACAACACACATACCCCTGTCCCACGATGGCCCTGACACAGCTGTATTCCTCAACTGTATTATTCATAAACTATTCCTGCCAAGTTTTCAAAATACCAATACCAGATTCTTCAAATGGATTGATTTACAGATTGCTCAGTCTGAAATACATGCAATTGATATGATATGAGCAAGTTGCTCAAGGTATCTCTGGCCATTTTCAGATTTTCCCTGTGCATGGGTGTGAGCATGCATGAATGCTCGCGCACACGTGCACACACACACTCAGCACTCAGGTATATGCATTGATTGAACTTTTTGTTAAACCAACTGAAACTGTCCTTTGTAGCGATGGTCCCTTGGATAGACCTGTCCACAGTAGCTTCCATTCTTGGTAGCTGCCTTCTGGCAAGGACTCTTGGTAGCAATGGTGGTGGAATGTCCAGAGCTCAATAAAAAATGGAGATGTAGTGCCCTTTGTCCGGAAGCTATTGAAAAATTCAGGGTGACAACAGTGGAGCATTAAACTAAGTGGGAGGCTTTCCAAGTCTGCAGCCTCCTGGGAGCAGCCCTGCCTCCTGCTTCCCTGGCCTGCTCAGCTGGCAGAGGGCATGCTCCTGTTGGGGCAAAGAGCAGCTGAGGGCCAGTTGTCCATTGCTAGCTAGTGTGTACTTCCAGGGTCTCAGCAGAGGCACTGGCTCCCTGCCAGCCCTGCCTTGAACAAAGGATGGGAAGTGGAGGATGGGCCTTATCTCTTAGCAGCGGAGACCAGCATCAGGACCATTAGGGGTCACATCTAGTCCTCATTTACCAATGAAAAAACTGGAACCCAGAGGGACACCAAGATTCTCCCAAGTGTACAGAGCAAGCAAAAGTTGAGACCCAATGTCTCACTTGGTGATGCCAGGGAGCCTACCTGATAACGATGTATACAATGATGCCAAGTTCATGAGGCCTGCAGGAGTGTGGCCCGCCTCTAATAAAGGATGCTTCCTGTTGGTTTCGTTTAGAACGAATGTTCTAATGTTCTGGGGCCCCTTTTTACTTCTCTTCTGGTGGGAAGTGAGGACAAGGACCTAGGGGTGAAATGGTAAAGCATTCCAGGCCTGCCTTCCTGTGACCCCCAGAGACTCTCAGAGCATTGGGTCAGGAGGGGATGGTGAAGGCCCAGCCCCCTCTCCCTGGTGACACCAGATGCAAAGCCAGCAGGTGTCTTACCTAGTTACTGACCCAAGTCCACAATTCTTGATGTCCACACCACCCTCTTTCCACTTTGCCCACTCCTGTCAATGGCCTGTTCTCCCCCTCCCTTGCCTTCCTCTCCCTCACCACCCCCACCCTGTTGGGGCGCACAAAAAGTGCTCAAGAGTCAGGGTCTCGTTATACAACCCAGATTGGCCTACAACTCCCTATGTAGCCCAAGCTGGCCTAGAAACATCAATCCTATTGAATACTGGGATCAACAGTTCTGTACTTCACACCTAGCTTCACACCAGGCTTTATAATTGCCCTTTTAAACCTTTTTCTTGAATAACAAACAAACAAGCAGATGGACGGACAGATGGATGGATGGATAGATAGATAGATAGATAGATAGATAGATAGATAGATAGATAGATAGATAGATAGATAGATAGATTAAAACTTCTCATCCCTAGAGGGGTTCTCTATTAAGCAAATGGATGTTCAGCAGACTGTTTCTAGCAGTAAGCAGGTGGATATAGCTTTAGCTACTGGGGAAATCTTTCTTAGTTGCTTCAAGGATCCTAGGGGCAAACTTATACAGGAAACTAAAATCTGGAACCTGGTCTGGTTCTGGGAGGCAGGTTCCCTTCCCAGCTTCAGCCAGACTAGGAGCTTCCTTATTCCCCTAACCCTAATCCACCCTCCACTCCTCCCAGGAGCCCACCACTTCCATGTACATCATTCCTTTATCTCCTGGTAAATACTGTCTTAGGCTCATTAGTGCCAACTGATTTTCTGCATCGTGACCTCCTATCTGCAGAATGAGTTGCCCCACTGGTTGAGGAGTTTGGGGTGAAGGCTACCTGACACCCCAACACTGGAATGTGCTCTCTAGGACAGAGCATCTGTGAGCAGCTCAAGCCACAGGGCAAGCATGCTAGTGTGCTTAGAAGCCCCGGAGCCGGCATTCCCTGTGAGGACAATGGGACTTTTATTTCTTCTCTGCCTCTGCTGGCAGTCTCTCTCCCACTCTTTTTCTTGGTTGGGCTTTGGTTTAAAGTTACCCTTTTGGGATTTGCTTGGTGTTTTCCTTTGCATGCCACCGGGGAAGTTTCTCTTTCCAAAGTGGACGGTACACAGATGGGTCAGTTAGTCATAGGCCCTGCTGGACCACAAGCGTCGGTCTTCAAAGGCTTCCCCAAACCAGCCTGACAGACAGGGGCCAGTCAAACTTGCTTCTGGCCATTTGGAGAAGCATGATACATGACAAGCTAATCTTAAAATGACTGTTTTCTGTTGGGTTTATGTAATCTTAACTGAGTACCCTTTTCCCTACTGACCCCAAGGTTTTCACAGAAGTGTCTGGAGAAGAGTATTTTTGTGCAGGGTGTCTATTTGCTCCTCATCTTTATGACTCAGTCATCGTGTGTCTGGCCACCACAGACAGCCCTGTCTCCTTTACTCTGAATCTCAGTGACCAGACAGATCAAATAATGTGAAGAGCTAGCTGTTCTTTAACCCAGCCAAGGGAGGCTGGATTATTTTGTTGTTGGTTGGTTGGTAATAAAATACTAAAAGATGTAGGAGGGAGAGGGTCTTAGATCAGTGATGGTCTTTAGGAACCCCCTGAAAGGTTACAATTCCACTTTTACACTCTGGATAGTTATGGCATAACCTGTCCTCAGCTAGTCCCATGGCTAAGTGGTCAACACCCTGCTATTTTCTGCTCCAGGAAGCTGGGGTCCCATAAATGTACCCAATCCAGATTCTGAGCCTGGAGCCTCAGCCCTGGGGTGTTTTGTAACTCACTCCAGAGAAGGCCTGCAGTATGAATTTACACACAGCCACCTCACATACAGGCAAGTTCATACTATACACATTCACACACAACCATCTCACATACAGGCAAGCTCATATTATGTGAGTGAGCTCATCTACTTGAGGCATGAGGGACTTCTTTCAGATACCAGTCCCCTGGACTTTATCATTTATTAGCATAGTATAAAGTTAGTACTACTTATAGGAAGGACATAAACTAAGAAAGACACAGAAAAATATATTCTTTTCCCACCTCAGCACATCTTCTTCTAAAGATGGAAAAAGGACAAGATAGATTTATTTATTTATCTATCTATCTATTTATTTATTTATTTTCAGTTCCCTCACTTCCAGTTATCTGGTAAGCTATTCTAAGGTCATGCATTTGATACCTTTTATAATTTTTAGATTAACTGTAGTCCTATAAGCGTATGTACAGTGAACCATCTTACGGGCACAGTGGAGGAATGTTATCACACGGTTGCAGACTCGTGCCATCCTGACCTCGAACCTCTCACTCACCCACACCTCCCTGACCTCCCTTTGCTGCTCCTTTTCCATCCTGGCTCTCCAGCTTCTCTTCCTGTTATGGAGCAGTTTTTACTGGTCCTAGAATCTTATTTAAGAGAAATCATGTACTCTTTTTGAGTCTTAAAAAAAATGAGTATACTGTTTTTGAGATCCATCCATGTTAAGGTGCCAATTATTTCCTATTACCGACTATCATTATTTATTATGTTGTTCTATGAGTGGACTATAATTTCCTCATCCACACTGCAGTCCCTGGATATTCTTGTTCTTTCCAGTTTAGAGCCATTAAGGATGTCCTAGAAAGCTGATACATAGTTGTTCATAATCTTAATTCAAAGGAATAAATCCCAATAGCTCGGGCTTGGAACAAAGAGCTTGATGGTTAGCAGGCTTATTTCTAAGGCAAACATTGTTATGTTAGCATGTGGTACAGCTAAACCACCTAAATTTTGATTTTAATGGTGATACTTACTAATGTTATGCGTGGATACGACACTTCCGATTTGAAGGCTGTTTCCAAACATGACTTCCTCCTGCAGCGTGGTGCATCCGTGAGGTCCTGGCTACCCATCCTCCTTCTTCGTTGTTCCTGCACAACTCACAGGAGGGACAAGGTTGATTCTGCTGATCCTTAAAAAACACAAGGGATTCTGCTAATAATTTTGCCCATGAAACACTAGCTTATGAGCCCGCTTACACAGGTCATTTAAGTGCAGGTTCAGCTCGAGATTTACAGGATTTAACTACTATTCCAAAAGGGTGGCTATGTATATACATCTATTAATTAAAAATGACTTATAAAAAGAATCTTGAAAAAAATATAAAGTTGATAGAACCTAAACACAATTTGACTCATTTTGCTGATGTCATGCAGTAATTTTGGTGATGGAAGACGTGCCACCCAGAAGCAATTCACTCGGTATAGTGGTAGAATAAACCTGCACAGTTAAGCTGTAATGTCCATGCTTCCAGCCACAAGTGTAATTTCCCCCTCTCTCGAATTATTCATTTCCTTTTAAATTAATAGGTCACGTCTCATTTCCAGTGATTTAGCACTGGGTCCAATACAGTTATGGATTTGGGAGGAGAAAAACAAAGAGAGCAGACAAGAGAGAAGCTTGGAGAAAAAGATGGCCCTGTTCTTAATTTCCAAGAGCACTTTGAGACTGCGGCTCTCCTTTGATTGTAAAGGGCTGTGCTGTATTTATACTCTTGAACGAGTAAGAAGAGCGCTGGAAAACACCCCTTGATGAATAGCGCTTTTGCGCATGTCCAGAAAAGGAAGCACCATAATGTGCATTTCACCACAAGGCCAAGGAGAATATTTTTAAAAGTAAACTCCACTGTAATGTAAAAAATAGACCAGTCCCCTACATCTGTCTTCAGGAACAATAAATCACGAACAAATATTTTAATGGCTTCAAACTTCAGTAAAAAAGAGAAATTCTCCAAGGCAGCTAGCATCCTCATTGGGAGCTTTATTTACATTGGGTCTCTGTGTTATTATTATGTGTCCATATTATAGTTGTGATGAATTCACAGGAAAACACCATCTGACCACATCTTGTTAAATGATATAGGTAGAAAAAAGCCTACCAAGATGGAGAGTGTAGGGTAGCAGCCACGCCTGGTTAGACACTCTGCAGCCTGAGAGGCCACTTAGGATGCAGTTGACACAAACAGCCCACTCTGACTTCTTTTGTAACTTTTGTTTTGATTAAAAACCTGTAAGATAAGTGTAGCCCTCAAGAAGTATTTATTTAGTGAATCAATATTGAGTCTAAATGTGGTTCATACTATCCCCCCTTTCATCAGTGGTTTTGGTGGATAGAGCTCATTTGTTTTAGAAGTTAGGAAATCACTGGTCCTGGGGAGAGCACTCAGTGGGTTAGATGGGATGCTGCTCTTATAGAGGATTTATTCAATTCTCAGCACCCACATTAGGTGGCTCACAACTGCCTGTAACTCTACCTCCAGAGAGCCCAGTGCTTCTGCCCTCTGAGGGCACACACACACACACACACACACACAATAATTAAAATTCTTATAGATCTTAAGTTAGAACACCATCATGACCTTCAGTGATAATAAACTGCTAAACAATCTTTTTCTGTAGAATCACGTATCAGAGAGCTAGTGTATTTCAAGTAAAGTTGAAAACATGTCCTTGCCTGTTAACTGAAACAGTAGTAGAAACTCACTTCCCTACATTGAGTGAGTCAGAAATTTATTATGCAAAATGAGGTATTCTGCTCACTTAAGACCATGGCTGGGGTGGAGTCCCTGGCTTTGCAAAGTTCAACCTTTTGATAGCTCTGCTCTTCCAAATGCATAGCCATTAAAAATGTTAGAACAAGGGGCTGAAGAGATGGCTCAGTAGTTAAGAGTACTGACTGTTCTTCCAGGGGACCAGAAGTCAATTCTCAGCATCCACATGACAGCTGATCTCTGACTGTAAGTCCGGCTCCCAGTGATCCAGCGCCCTCTTCTGGCTTCTCTATATCTCTGGACACCTGCACATATAATAGACTTCACTCATACACATAATGAAACATAATTTTTTTAAAATGAAAGTAAAAATGTATCATAGGACGCATACTATTTTTCATTTCTCTCCCACATTATTATCCAATTTGCTTTTTGCTCATTGAGTTCTTTTTTTTTTTTTTTGAAAATCACATGCTAGAGCAGGGTCTCAGGGTTTCTTTGGAAAGGATCACTTTCATTCAGTAATCTACTCCACTAACATTTGCAGACTCCATCTCATTGTGCTCCTAGCACTGATCTGGATCCCAGAATGCAGATTGGCAGGAGTCTCTGCCTTCACTGTTTTCCCTGCCTCAGTTTATCATCGACCCTTGAACCTTGGGGACTCCACATTTTGGTCCCCACCTTACTGGCTGAACATCTTGATTGTAAACCTCTCTCACACTGTGAGAGACAGACCTGATCCTCCAAGGTGGTTCTCGTTCTCTTAGGTAAGATTGATAGATATCCTAGAGAAGAACACGGGCATTAGAAGCAGGAGGGTCCAGGAGGAGAATGAGAAAGTCATTGGCACATTCTGGGTGTGATACGGTATGCCTAGGGTGGGGTGCTCTGAAGTAGGACCTGTGAGCTCAGGATGCGATACGTTTTCTTCAGGGCTGGATGAGGGAAGAGAGGTTGCAAGTACAAAGTGTTGATCACTGATCTGAAGAGGATTCAAATTACCGACAGCTTTAAAGCACTGGTTCTCAACCTTCCCGATGTTGCAACCCTTTAATACAGTTCCAATTGTGGTGATCCCCAACCATAAAATTATTTTTGTTGCTACTTCATAACTAATTTTGCTACTGCTAAGAGTGTTAATGTAGTGTTAATGGTTTCTGGTTTTTGATGGTCTTAGGGGACCGCTGTGAAAGGGCCTTTTGAATCCCAAAGGGGTTGTGGACCCACAGATTGTGAACCTCTAGCTTAACGTAATCAATCCTTTGATACTGTATTTATCCTGATACGGCAAAGGTTGGGGGCTGAAAAACAGAATCAACCAATAAACCCCACTAGAGCTGTTTGGGACTCTGCTTACACAGTAAGAAAAGGGCCCACTTGGGAATGAGTCTCAGATGGCTCTGCTCAGCATTAGCTTGGACGTCACCTCAACTCCGTTTCTCTGGTTCATGAATTGAGGACAGGATGGAACAACACTTTTTGACAGTGTGAAGGTCTCAAGAAGAAGAGTTAGGGGGAAATTGCTTCCAAAACAGGTGCTGCCAAGGCAGGGTGTGGCTTGCTGGGTGCATGAAGGTGTGGGTAGAAGCGACCCTTCCCCATCCCACACATACCTGGCCCCTGCCAGGCTTCCACTGGCTTGACTGTGTGAAGCCTACAGCTCTGCATGTGAGCTGAGCTGACTCCACTTAGCCCTCTCTCCCAGGCAAGGCTCCGGCCATCCTAGCCTGGGGAAGGTCAAGTGGGGCTCAGAGTTTCTATCCGCTGTTGTGATATTTATAGCTGTTGTTCCCTTCATTTTCTCTCAAGTAGTTAATTATGTCTTTTATTCCTCCGGTTTTCTGAAAAGAATAATTGACTCAAAAGGCCAGGATGTCAAACATTTATGAACAGTGGTGTGTGTGGCATTGGCGGCAGCAGAAATTAGAAGGGGCCATGGAGAGCTGTCGAACCAGCAAAGCTGTGACCGGAAGCTTCTGAGGTGCCCTAGCTCCGGGGCTGCAAAGAGATGTTTGCAGGGATAGGGCTATTTCCTAAGGCAGGACTGGCCTGGTATGACATAATACCAGGGTGTTGGGGCCTCTCAGGGTGGAGAATGTACACCCTTTCCAAAGCAGGCAAATGGCTCTCTTAAGAATAATTTGTAGACCCAAGAAAAACATGATTACAGGTTGGATTTGGCCCAGGGGTCAGCCATCCACCATTCTTGGGTGGTCCCAACCCTTCCACAGGCAGAAAATAAGCAGATCCATGGAGAAGAATCACCCCCTCAGTGAGCAAGCAGCAGATAGGCCTAGAACCCAGGTTTTCCAGTTAGCTGGCTCGGAGCCTTCTGCTCTGGAGCTGTGGTCCTCTGCCCTTGCTCTCCTGAGGGGAATGTGATGTCAGTTTGACTGAAAACAAATGGTACCTCTTCAAGCTATGCTTACTCCAAGAAAAAGTCAGCCACAGGCCTATCTCCACCCCATGTGGAACAGGCCCCTTCTGAATGGCCCCCAAGCTACTCATCTGCCTCCTTGCAGCTGACAGAGGACCTAAAAATGCCCAGAGTCCAGAATGCTTCTCCGCTGCTAAAAGTTCTACCTCAGAAGAATCTAAGTCGCCTTTTCTACTCTGAGAAACAGCTGTTCTTTCTCATGTCTGTCAACCAGAGCCAAAATGAATGCCACCTGCAAAAGGGTTCCCCACAGTGGACCTAGAAACATCTGAGGTTCCTGGACGGACATTTGGTCACTGCCCTGTGAATGAGGACCGAAGCCCATGGGGAGTCTTCCCTGTGATTTCTGTTTGGGCTAGGTGGAATCTATCCTGGTTGGCAGCAAATGTCCCTTTCTCCAGAAGCCTGGGATGACAGCTGTCCTGGAATGACAGGAGAGACACAGGGTCCTGAGAGACATTCTACTGCCACATCCTGCTCTGGGCCGAGCACTCATTGCTTCCCTAGGCTTCACCCCCTGGCCACTGGATCACCTTGTCTCAGCTCACTTGGGAGCTATGGTTGCTCCCACTGTTCTCACCCAGCTGTGGTCATGAAATCACCACTAGTGGGCATTACTCAATGTTTTCTATATAGCTCAAGTTCCAGCAGAAGTCTAGTGAGCAAGACTCTTCCTCTTCCTCCCCAGTGACAGCAGAAGGAGGCTGGATCACCGCAGGTATTGTTTACTGAGTGTTGACTCTTCTCCAGGTACAGGACTAAGTCCTAGAGCCTTCCTCCCTAACTCCCTAACTCACCATCACCTCAGTGGGGGCGGTATTTTGTTTTGCTTGAGACACCAGGTAACCCACACTGGCCTTGAACTTAAGATCTTGCCTCTCAAGTGCTGGGATCATAGCATACACTACCACATATGCCTCGTTTTGTCTGCTTGTTTGTTTGATGGTTGTATGGTTGTGTGTAAGGTGGTTCAAAGGATTCCTGGGATGCCACCCACCCTTAGGACTTTAGTTTCGAAGACAAAAGCCTGAAGACAGAAAGATGGTTGAAGATCTAACAAGAAAGAAATATGGGCTTGAGGTTGACAAGACAGTTCCCCAAGACTTAGAAACACTGTCTTCTAAAACAGAAAGATCTGAACACACTTGAGTCCACCTGTCCAGGTAATAGAGCCTGATACACTTTTCCACTGACGCGTGTGACCCTGAACCCCTCAATGACAGCCCTGAGACCAAGCCTAACCCACAAGCACACACACACACATATACAGAGAGAGACAGAGAGACAGAGACAGAGAGACACAGAGAGAGAGACACACAGAGAGGCAGAGAGAGAGGGAGAGAGAGGGAGAGATGATTGATTCTAGGGAGGTCATCTCCTCTAGGTGGACAGTGGCCTGGTGCCCAGAAAGCCCGAAGGTTTTTTCCACAAGGGAGGAAATAGAACCCCAGCAAGTGACCCTGGGATTCTCAACATGTAGGGGGAAAGCTACACACATCAGGTTTATTTTATCACAGGAATCACAAAGAAGTTCATATTGTGTTTAATCTGTCTCTTTCCAATTTGCATTGTTTTTCATTCAAACTGCGAGGTTGCACGCTGAGCATGACAGACTAGTTAAGAGGATCCAGGAGGGGATACAGAACTTACTGCAGCCAACCCAACTGATGTCAGGCCCCGTCGCATTATGTAGCTTAGGTACTAACACCCTGTACACATTTCGCTACTTCTTCCATGTGTGGTCCATTTTCCCAAATCATGAATCAAGCTCCTCCTACATAGGAAACCTTCTTGGTTTTGTAACTCATGTCTTAGAATAGTCAGCACAGAGCTCAGCACCTAGAGAGTGCACACAGTATGAAGAAAAATCTGCCTTGTTTTGAGTGATCTTTGTGCACAGAGCTATTGGTGGGGGCTGTCCCCACAAGGACACATCTGTCCTCTTCAGCTTCTTCTGCACTCATAATCATGCACACTCACAATTAAAATAATAAAACAAATCTGAAAAACAAAACCCATGTGTAACCTTCACTGCAGTGCCCCCATTCTGCTTGACTCTCTGTTACTGTCTTAGGGTTTCATTGCTGTGAAGAGACACTATGACCAAGGCAACTCTTCTAAAGGCAAACATTTAATTGAGGCTGGCTTACAGTTTCAGAGGTCTAGTCTGTTATCATCCTGGTGGGAAGCATGACAGTGTGCAGGCAGGACTGGTACTGGAGAAGGAGCTGAGAGTTCTCCATCTTGACCCAAAGGCAACCAGGAGACTGTGTGTCACACTGGGTGGAGCTTGAGCATAGGAGACTGCAAAGCCCACCCACACAGTGACACACTTCCTCCAACAAGGCCACACCTCCCAATAGTGCCATTCCCTATGGACATTCAAACACATGAGTCTATGGGGGCTATTCCTGTTCAAACCACCACATTTACCAACCACAAAACCAGTCCAGCAGCTAGTCAAAATCTCCCAGATGTTGCAAAACTCAGACCAAATAGCTGGAGGTCTAAGTCTTGTCAAGGTTGTCTGAGGGACTGTGTTGAGAGGTCTGAGATAACTCAGGGGTCCTGAGCTGAAGTATGCAACATGTATGCACAGAGTTAAAGAGTCACTTCTAGTTTTGCTGCATTTTCTGCATTAAACCATATACATTCTGCACGATTTAAATGCTTTGCTGCATGTCAGCTGATAGTATTGTTATTATGTATTCTTACTAATTTCATGTGTAGTGTTCTATGAAGTTGTTTTCAAGGATTTGAGACGATTTAATAATTTCAACTGGGGGCCTAAGGTGGCTGTTTGGACTGATGAAATACATATTTTTCTTTTTCTTTCTTTTTTTTTTTTTTTTTTTTTTTTTTTTTTTTTTTTTTTTTTTTTTGGTTTTTCGAGACAGGGTTTCTCTGTGTAGCCCTAGCTGTCCTGGAACACTCATTCTGTAGCCCAGGCTGGCCTCAAACTCAGAAATCCGCCTGCTTCTGCCTCCCAAGTGCTAGGATTAAAGGCCTGTGCTACCATGCCCGGCTCTACATATTTTTCTTAAATAAACAGTTTTTCATACAATATTCTGATTACAGTTTCCTTTCTCTCATCTCCTCCAAAATCCTCCCAACCTCCTGACCCACGTAACTCCATGCCTCATCCCACTTTGAGACAAGGTCTCTATTATGCAGCTCTGGCTATCCCAGAACTCACAATATAGACCAAGCTGGCTTTGAATTTAGAGAGTTTCACGTTTCTCTGCTTCCCAAGTGATGATATTAAAGTTATACACCAGCCTTCCTCTCTCTCTTTAGAAAATAATCAGATAAAATCACCAAACAAACCAGAATAAACAAAACAAACAAATAGAAAAAGAAAAAAAGCAGGAAAACACACACACACACACAAAGACCAAAAACCCACAAAATTGCAAACCATAATATATAAGCAAGAGACTAGTGCAAGAGACTAGTAAAGTGAAAAAAATGCCCAAACAACACATTATGAGACAAAAACAAATCTCCAAAAATAACTTAAAGTTCCTTTGGGGTTGGCCATCTACAGCGAGGCATAGGATCTACCCCCAAGTATGGTTTGTATGCCCAGTGAGACTCCTAATTTTTCCCTTGCAGGCAGTTGACAGGACTGTTGATATTTCCAGCTGCAATATAGAATATTCAATTCCTTTCTGTGCTATCTCTTCTTGATTCCTAAAGTCTACAGTCCTATTGGTTGATACATAAATATGTCAGGTTGTTTTTCTTCTTGGTTTGACACTTTTGTCAATACACAGTGTCCTCTTTGGTGATTTTCTTCGCTTTATGGTCTGCTATTTTTAAAATTATCATAGACTCATGTTTTCATTGTTTGATGTTTGTACAATATCTTCTTCAGATTTTCTTTTCTGACAGATGCTATAGTCATATTTTAAAATTATTTATTTATTTTTATTTTATGTCTATGACTATTTTGCTTGCACATATGTCTGCGCACCATATTCATGAAGTGTCATCAAAGGCCCAAAGAAAGTGGGCCTTAAGACTGATTTTGTTTGTGTTTTGTTGTTTCAAATTTGTGTATGTGTTTTGAATCAGTAAAGTTATTTCACCTGCAAATTTGAGAAATTTCCAGCTATTATTTCTACACACATACACTTTCCTATTCTTTCATTTTTCTTTCACTGAGAACATGAAAATTAAAGCATTGGTCCCACAGGTCCTGATGCTGTTCTTTTTGTTTGTTTATTTGTTTGTTTTTTAAACTGTTTTTTCAGAGTGCACAATGTCAATCACTCCATTTTCCAGTTCACTAATTTTTCCTCTGCCCTCATTCTATTGATGAGGTCATAAAGTCTTTTGTTTAGATTACTGCATATTTCAGTTCTGAATGTATGATTTTTCTCTATCTTTTCTATTTCTTTGCTAAGACATTCTATTTCTTTACTGGGTCCTTTTATTTTTCCCTTTGAAATGTTATATTTCAAATGTGTTCATAACTCTTTACTGAGGCTTTTTTGAAAACTTACATCCACTTAAAATTCTCATCCCAGTGTCAGCCTCAGTGACTGCTTCCTTGTGGATTATGTTTCTTCATATACTATGAGACTCGGAAGGAGTTAACATTCTTTTGTGTTAGTTTTTTAAAAACATAACTAAGAAATTCATTATGAAGCTTTAAAAAACAAAACAACTACAAAGAAAAAAATCATGGAGTCGTGGTTGGAGTGGAAGTGGTCCCACAGGCCCAACAGCTTGAATTCTTGGTCCTTAGTAGAACTGCCTGGGAAGGATTAGGGGGTGTGGCTTCAATGGAGGTGTGGCCTGTCCTGGAGGTGGGCTTTGAGGCTTCAGAAGACTTGCATCATTCCCAGTGTACTCGCTACTTGAGGTTTGGGCCCTCAGTGTCCTGTCATCACCTCTTCACCCCACCCTCACGGAGTCTCTGGAACCAGCCTAGTTAAATGCTTTCTCTTATAGATTGCCTGGGCATGGCATTTAATCACAGGAATAGTAAAACCAATACACTTGGTTTTATACAAATTAATAAAAGTGATGTTCGGGGACCGAAACTAACTTTCTAATAGAGAAAGACTCCATGATATAATTTTCACTCAATGCTACTGTGCTGGTTGAAGGTCTTCTGACCTCTGACAGGTGTGACATGTGGTAAAAAGTTGTCACCGAGCTCAGATAATCTGATGATGATGAGTGAAGAAGATTTTGTTATATTTAGACACAGTCTGAGGTTTTAAAGTAACTCCATTGCCTGCTTGATCTGAATGAGAAAATGAATTATTCTAGACCAGGTGTTAAATCAGAGTGATGTGCTCAGTATTCTAACCTATGACATCATTTACATACATATGTACACGTATGCTTACATACATGTTAGGATGCACATTGCAGGTCAATGAAGGTGGGCTACAATCAAAGCTCCATAGGTAACCTCCCATGGTACTACATTAAATTTGATTCAAGCTAGAAACAGGCTAACTAGATAATGTAATGAGGCCCCATGGCACTAGAGCTCCAGGAAGAAGAAGTATTGTTGATTGGGAGCATCAGGTTACATTTTGAGATCCAAATCAAATATTTCAGAAAGGATCCTATTACTTTTTGTAAGTTTCAAAATAAAATCACTATTTGGAAAACCTTTATCCTCTAAAAAAAATGAAAAGAAAAAAAGGGGGAGGGAGAGGGAAAAGAAGGAATGAGGAATGGAAGGGGGAAGGAAGGGATAGAGTGGAGGGAGGAAGAGAGGGAAGGAAGGAGTGGAGAGGGAGGGAAGCTTGGCTGGTCAAAGTCTGCTTCAGTAAGGTTTACATGTGGGTGATGAATTAAAAGAAATTGTACTAGAATAACCTAGAAAACATTTTGTTGGCATTAGTAAGATCCAGACATACCAAATACTTGAACAAGTGTATCTTGGGAGAGGAGAAGGGAAAGAGAATGAAGAAGTGATTTTAAACATTCTTCAGAACTGAAAGTAACTTGCTTTGACACATCAATTTTCTTGCCCAAACAGCACTGCTGTGGCCTTTTGGTGTTAACTAGATATTCCCAGAGACCGCTTGTAAACCTTTGGCGAGCATTGAGTTCTTATGTCAATACGAGTGTTATCAGCAAAAATCTCACTATTTGGAATGAGCAAAAATCAAATGCTGTTCAGTGTAGTCAACTCTTATTTCATTTCATCTGCTTCTGTTTTAAAGATTTACACAATCTTACATCTTGGAAAGGCATGAAACACAAGCTCTCAGGGTCTATATTCCTACTATTCATTCCCAGGCATTTCTATGATGAACTATGCATTCAATTTAAACACACATGTGCTAAGCAGGTAGTTTTATTAGAATGAATTTTTCCTTGTAGATCTAACAACTAGTTCCTGCAAGACTGAAGCATCAAGTAAGAGTGTGAGTGTTCCAAGGTTTCAGGACACAGCTCCTTTAAAGCTTTCAACTCCGGCTGCTGGGTGTCTGGTAATGAGACCGTAACACACTCACAAGGGACAGTGGCAAAATTTGACCATAGATTTTGTATTAGTTTCTCCTGAAAAATAGCTGAACGAGCGATGCCCAGTTTGTAGAGTAGCAGATGTGTAATCTGAGAGATTAGGCAACAGTACCAGATCAGTAGTGAGTCAGAAATAGAACTGAGATTCAAGCCCAGTCCGCCTGCTCTGAGTATAGCCCTGGCAGTACTTATATAGCATAATCTACTCTCTAGGAGTCAGAGCCCCCATGCAAGGCATGATGGGAGGGAGGGAGCCACCAGTGCTAGAGGAAGCTCAGTCAATGAGAAAGCACCAGCAAAGGTTCTCATGGCAAAGTGCTAGGAACTGTACAGAGACAAAAACGGGTGGAAGGCCAGTCATTGCACTATGATTGCACTTTCTAAACTACCACATCCATGGGGACTGTGTAGATCCCCATGACCTAGATGACATACACAGCTTACCAAGGGTAGAGTTGTGGGAAGCGGACAGTGCGAGAGCTAGTAGCCTGGGTTTCTATCTCAGTTCCACTTCTCACTATGTGACAGATTACTGGTTACCTAAACCCTCAGAGCTTCCACTACTCATCTACAAAAAAGGGCAGGCATCCATTGTCTCTGATGGAGCAAACAGTGCACAGGCTCAAAGAGCTAACTAGGTCCCGAGTCAGCGGTTCTCAACCTTCCTAATGCTGTCACCTTTTAATACAGTTCCTCATATTATGGTGAACTCCCCAACCATAAAATCATTTTTGTTGCTGCTTCATAACTGTAATTTTGCTACTGGTATGAACCATAATGTAAATATATATGATATCTGTGTTTTCTGTTAGTCTTAGGTAACCTCTGCGAAAGGGGTCAAAACCCACGGGTTGAGAACCACTTAGGAACTAAGTGAGGAACAGAGCAGGAGGCTGGGGGTGCAGCTGGTTGGTGGAATGCTTTTCTGGCATGTAAAGACCTTGTGTCTGTGACTTAAACAAAAGTGTGTCTGCAAAGCATACCATATTAAAAATGGTCCATGGATAGTTTTCTGTTATTTCCTTTTTCTTCTTGAAAAATGAAGTTGTCCTCAAACAAATACTTCTTCATTAAAAGATAAATGATACCTGATTTATCACCAACATTAAGAAAGTTCCAAGAGATGGACCAACTCACTCCCCTTAGGAGCTGATTCTGTCATTAGGAGCTTACACTCAGGCTTGAGGCAGAGGGTAGCAGGGGTTTCAACATCCGCATCATGGGCCTAGCCTGACTCCCCCACCCCCAAGGCTGTGTCTACTCTTGGTTAATGGTGGTTAGCAGTCATGCCAAGTGGTGTATGGAATGGGGAGAAGGAAGCAAGGTCACTTCCCTGCGCCATTCCTCTGTGCCCTCGTGCAGGCTTTTGATCGCAGTCAAATAGTGTCACTTGTATAAAACCCCTTTAGGAACGTACAATACCAAGCAGGCCTGAGGAGTTAATATCTGCTTGTTTTGGGTCTTGGAAGGAAGGAGGAAAAATAAACAGTAGAAAAGATGAAAGGGGACTGGAAGCTGGGGGG
>NW_022196914.1:59113386-59114271 GCF_008632895.1 Mastomys coucha | reverse complement strand
GGGGGACAGGGTAGGATGGGGTGGGGCGGGGCGGGGCAGGCAGTGGGCTCAAGGCAACCTGGAGCCACTCTGACAAGAGGGAAGGAGATGGAAGCTGCTTCTGAAATGCAAGGGCCACCTTCCCCACGCTTCCCACACAGCCTGACATTCCTCAAGACCAACTCAGATACACTGTTCGGATACCAGCCATGTTCTGTTCTGCAACCAGCCACGGGTGCTGGAGAACAACCCTGTGCCATAAATTACAGCATGAGACGGCATCAAGTAGTCATTCAAACACTGCACTTGATAGCAGGATACACAAGAGGCTCAAGACCCAATCAAGCACTTTAAAAATAAACACATTCAGATGTTTCTATTTTGTAAAATGACAAAAGCAAACACATGCAGACAAAGGAAACAAAGGTATTAAGAGGACATGGGCCCATTAATCAATACATCATTGTGAGTCAGCCCAAGTAACTGACTTGTCTACGCTTGTGTATGTTCATCAATACAACCTTCAGTGAATTAGAGTTGCTTTAATGCTTGCAGTATCTGTATGTCCGAACACAGTCTTTTCTCCACTGTTGAGTCTAGTGACAAAGTCGTATTCAAATAAGCTGTTCCAGGCATCAAATCGCCAGGAACTGAATCAGCTTCATCCATCAGGAAGCAGGTGAGTGTTTTATACACATCCCTGTTGTCAAAATGAGACCTGCAACTCAGCTGAAGGGCTGGATTGGGGTCTTTCTCCTTCTACCATGGACACAGAAGGCCTGGTTCCAGTCAGACTGTGTTCTGAAACACACCACGATCTTCTTCCTCTGTGTAGTGGTGGCTAGTCTCTGATGGCCTGAAGAGCTGGGGACAGTCCTCCTCCTCCTCCTCCTCCTCCTCCTCCTC
>NW_022196914.1:59099008-59109008 GCF_008632895.1 Mastomys coucha | reverse complement strand
CTTGTAATTTTCATGAGCTTCCTGGGCCTTCCTCAGGTTTTAGGAATCCTTCTTGTCCCATCAGAAAGTTTCAGTTGGTGATATAGATTCATTGGTGATATAACACTTGCAGCCTGAGGCTAGACTAAAATCCAACAGCAGAGGAAATGGGCTGGAAGTTTCCTCGTGGGACACACAGAACAAGTGGGTCCCACTTGGAAATGGACCAAGACTGTTGAGGCTGATATAATAAGTTCAGGAAGCAGCATGGAGCTTTGGCGTCAGAGCCAAGAGAAGTCCTGAGCCCAGGCTGCCATCTACAACCTTTAGCAGCCCCGCCTCTGTCCCCCATTGTTGGCTTTTTCTACTATAACTTACCTGGTTGAGTGGGATAAGCCAAAGGAAACCAGGAAAAGTTATAAAGAGCTGCCAGAAAGGGTGTTTAAAGATTCCATGTTGTTTTTATAAAAATTCTGATTTACTCCATCCAGGTCTTATGAGAATTCTCTACTCAAGCTCACTGGGGCTGCTGACATTCCCCATCCCACTGCCGTTTTGGCAGACAACAACCATCTTGGAAGATCTATTTTTTTAAAATTATTTTTAGTTTTGTGTATGAGTGTGTGTATGTGTGTGTGAAAGAGAGAGAGAGAGAGAGAGAGAGAGAGAGAGAGAGAGAGAGAGAGAACACAAGGGCTCACAGAGGCTGGGGGTGTCAAATCCCTTTGAACTCAAGTTATAGCTGATATGACAGATTCTGGGAACTGAGTTTGGGTCCCCTGGAAGATCAGATCATGCTCTTAACAGCTGCCCAGCCCTGAAACAGCTACTTTAAACAGTGACTTTAATTTCCCCTCGGAGGTTTCTACTGTGTGGTTCCTATTCCCACGGGCGTGCATGCTGCCCGTGGGTTTCCCACCAAAGCCCTAGGTGTGTATCTGAAACCGCCTGTAGCTGTTACTCTTGTGCATGATCTAACTATGCACTGCAGTCTCTCACCCACCCAGAGGGAGCTGCAAGAACTCCCTTGTGCTCAATAGCTCCAAAATGCAGCTTCACTGAGACAGAGGGACATCCCACACCAAGAAGAAACCCATTCTGTCTCTAATGGCCTTCCTCCTAATAGAAGAAACCAAGAAAGTGAGGAAGACAATTAGACGGCTCGGGATATACCGACAACTTCCCCACCACATCAACGTCTCGCAGAAATAGCTTTGCATTTTGGCCGATGACCAGACTTTCTCACCCTGCCTGAGAAGAACGTCTGGGACAAAAATTGATGAAGCCTGACAGTGTGTCTCCATAGGGGTGGGATGCCACTCTGGCCCCAGCATCACTCCAGAGCTTTACACTAGAAAGTAATGCACATCCAAACCCACACCCAGTGAAGCATGCCTTCTGTGGACAGTCTGTGGACAGTGTGGGCAGAGCTGGATCTACTCAAATCTCCGGACATCTCCCTGTTTGAATGCTTAATGTCTGAACATTGTCTCTTTGCTGCTTAGTGTCACTTCCTGTCCCTCTTGCAAATGACCTCTACTTAGCTGACCATCTTTTTACACAGATTTCAAAAGAGTAACCAAACCAGCATTTATACTGCATCAGGAAGAGACTCAATGGCTCATTCTCTTTACACTATGCCTGTAGGATAACCAAAGCTTGCTGTTAAGGGAGCAGTCAGCTGTCAGTACCATCTTCAGCTGTAGCTCCATACAATATGATCAGCTCAGAATCAGTGTTACTGTAGAGATGATTTTTTTTTTTCAAGCCAGGGTTTCTCTGTGTAGCCCTGGCTGTCCTGGAACTCTCTCTGTAGACCAGGTTGGGCTTGAACTCAGAGATCTGCCTGCACCTGTCTCCCTAGGGTTGGGATTAAAAGCATGCACCATCACTGCCTGTCTGTTCCCATAGAGATTTTAAAAGCATATTAGAATATAATGCAAGATCTGACAACCGCTGTAGGATCCCCTAACATGAACCAGAGGTTGGTATTAGTCAGAAAGTGCTGTTAGGAGAGAGTGACCCTGACACAAAGCCATTGATTAAACTGGACCAGTACTGATGTCCCTTTCAACTAAACTATGTAGGTATCTATAAGTTGGAGGAAAGTTCAGACCCAAGCAGTTTCCTCCAGGAAGATGTGACTAAGACCTCAGTGTTCAAATTTTTTTCCTTACAGAGAGAAATAGAGCAAGAGGCTTCTCTCCAGCCACTCCACCTCTGTCTTTCCTGTTTCTGACATACTTGTTTTTAAATTACTGTATGACATATGCAATATATTCCCTCTCTAGTGTACATTTATTGACATTTTCAGTGTAGAAAGCATGCAGTCACCCCGACACCTGAGACATTCTGCAGCTACACCATCCCTTCTCCCCAGATTTCCCATACCTTTTCACAGTGATTTCTTTTCTCACCTCCAGGCTCCGACAACCTCCGCCCTCCGCAGACCATCCTATAAATAAAGTCATTCCATCCACAGCTGTTTGAGTCTGGTTTCCTTTGGTGGGAGCCACTAAGATTCATCCATGTTTATGGGAGTATCAGAACTCTGTTCTTTTTCTCTCCGAACTTAAGCCCGCTGTGCGGTTGTACCTAGCTTGTTTATCTTTTTTTGCCAGTTGAAGAACATTCCCCCCCCCTTCATTTTGTGATACGCATGAAGCTGCTATAAACATTCACATGTAGATGTTAGCCTGGGCATGCTCTCTTTTCCCCTGGGTAAATATCCTACAGTGAGACCGTGGCATCCAACAGTAAGTGTGTGTTTGGCTTTTTCCAAATGGGCGCACTATTTTCCAGAGCATTGTGCTGCTCTGCATTCCCACCGGCAGTGGACGAGAGCTTAAATTACTCACCATCCTTGCCAGCACTTGGCATTGTCAGTTACAGTTTCTTTTGAAATACTGACAGCCTTGTTATTTAGAAAGGAAGCCACGCCAGTAAGGATATGTGACTAATTTACTTTGTCCTTCGACTAAATAGTTGGATCAGAATTTGACCTCAGAACCCTGGACAGTCCAGATCAGGTTTAGCCTGGTGTTTTCACTGAACCCAAGTCCACTCCCTCCACCCACGTCCATGGCAGTTGGAAGGGCCAACAGTCTAGGAAATATGGAAACTGAGACCAGAAATCCAACAGTCACTGTTGCTGACAGACCTCAGCTCCCTTAGAAAACATGTCCCCAAAGGATTGTCACTGTTCAATGGTTTGGCAGCTTGCTGCCAAGCTCCATTCCAAGATTGGTCTTTATTTGGTCTAAATCTATGCAAATACCTTCCCCCAGTGCATCTGTGGAAAACAATCAGCTTTAAACAATTGTTGAACATCAGAGATGCCAGAGGCACAGAGGCAGCATGTCCAGCCTCAGCCAATGAGAAGCTTACTAACACTCTCTAAATGCACTCGGGAGGTAAAGATAGGATAATTGTGTATTTAACATCAGCTTGGGTTACATGAGTTTTCATCTCTTCCCCACAAAACCAAATCAAACAAGCAAACAAACGTAAAAAGAGAAATGCCAAGAGAGCCTTTCATAGGAAAATTTCAAAAATATTCAATCTATCTCTGAGAATCTAGTCGGCCACATACAATCAAGGGACCTTATGAATATCTAGAATTTTGTTCATGCCAGAAAAGAGCACAAGAATATCATCTATATCAATGGTCCTCAACCTTCCTAATGCCACAACCCTTTAATACAGTCCCTCATGTCGTGGTGACCCCTGGCCATAAAATTATTTCATTGCTAGCTCATAACTGTTATTTTGCTACTGTTATGAGTTGTAAGGCAAATAACTGATATTCAAGGGTATCTGAATGCTACCCCCCAAAGGGGTCATGACCTACAGGTTGAGAACTGCTGACCTACATGAAAAATATGCTGCCAGATGTTGAGAGTCCCATCAGAAATCTAGCTGTTGAAAGAGTCAATGAAATCTCTTGGCCATCATTAAACTTCTAAGCTCACAAATGGACACTTTGAAGGCCCCATATGACAACGAATATGTATTTTTATACAAGGGCAGGAAGTTGCTAAGGAAAACAGTAACTGAAGCATATTGACAACTGAAGCATCAGTCACTGGGAGAAGGAAGGATCTGGGTTTGCATTTCACAGTTTATGTCTGGCATTGCCAGGAAAACTTAGCCATACAAAGGGACTGGGAAACTGGCCCAGACGGTGGGCCACTCAGTGACAACTTTCTGTAAGGAAGCCCAGACATCGGACTCGGAAAAGGAAGACACTGTCAGCTATGGTAGACATGCTCAAATATTAACAACCGAAGGGGAACGTGGCTAATGAATTAAGTCTGAGAATGACATCTCACTAAATAGATGACATCAATAAGAAAACAGAAGGAGAGACTTAGGGTTTCACTGCTGTGAACAGACACCATGACCAAGGCAACTCTTATAAGGACAACACTTAGTTGGAGCTAGCTTAGAGGTTCAGAAGTTCAGTCCATTATCATCAAGGTGGAGCATGGCACCATCCAGAAAGTCATGGCATAGGAGGAACTGAGAGTTCTACATCTTGTTCCAAAGACAAACAGGACTTCCAGGCAGCTAGGACCGTGGTCTTAAAGCCCAAGCCTACAGTGACACACCCATCCAAACAAGGCCACACCTCCAAATAATGACACTCCCTGGGTCAACCATATTCAAACCAACACACTTGGGATCAGAAGGGAATGATAATCGAAATTAAAAAAAAAAAATCAGGGACTTATATTAGTCAATGTTCTCCAAAATCCAGAATCAATCAATCTGGCTAGCTGTCTGTTAGTCAGTCTGTCTATTTATGGTTTCGTTCTATTGCTGTGTCAAATATTATGACCAAAAAGAAAATTTAGGAAGAAGAAGGGTTTATTTCAGCTTTTTGTAGAGTTTACAGTCCATCAGTGGGAGAAGTCAGGGCAGGAACCTGAAGTAGGAACCACAGAGGGATTCTGCTCACTGACTCACCAAAACTCCTGCTTAGCCAAAGTACTGATGAGTTTTCTGTTAACATGACACAAGCTGGAGTCATTTGGGAATATGATTGATGTGGAAAGGCAGAGCTCACTGTGGGCAATGCCACCTCTTAGGCTAGTGGTCTGGCATGCTATAAGAAAGCAGGCTCAGGGAGCCAGTGAGCAGCATTTCTTCACAGCCTCCACATCAGCTTCTGCCTCCAAGTTCCTGTCTTGAGCTCCTGCCCTGATCCTCCTAGGTGATGGAGGATGAAATAAACCCTTTTCTTACCAAGTTGCTTTCAGTCATGGTGTTTTATCACAGGAATAGAAACACTAACTAAGACAGATAGATTCTTATATAACGTAATTCCATTTACTTAGAGATAGTACCACCCACAGTGAACTGGCCCCTCTACATCATTTAAAAAGTCAAGACAATTCTCCACAAACATACTTACAGTCCAATCTGATCTAGGCAATGTTCCTCAATCCACGCTTTCTTCTCTGATGGCTCTGGGATGCATCAAGTTGAAAACTAACTAGGACACTGTCTACCATCCACCTCAGGTTTAGATCTACATCTTGATATAAAATGCAATTTTACCTTTCTTTCACTTCCTTGCTCTATTTGGGTCCTCAACTAACTTCACTGTGCCTCTAACAACACTGGATAAAGGCAGGTTTCCCTAACCCAGCCCATGGACTCAAATTCCAGTTGTTTCTAGGTTTACTCTCACAGACATAGAAATAATTTGTTTATCAGCTCTCTGAGGAATTCCTTAACCTAGTCATGCTAACACTTAAAATTAATCACCACAGAACCCAACGTTAGACTAGATAGTGGAAGAAAGGATCAGAAAAGTCAAAAACTCATCAAATGAGACTATCCAGTCCAAGGATCAGTACAAACACATAAGCATTAGACACTTGGAGGCTTCCACAAAACATATCAGGACATGCATAATTGGATCCATATAAAAATAGGATAGGAAGAAGAATTGGACCAACGAGGGTTGAAATGCTTCCTATTAGATTAAGCAATTAACCTGCACATCCAAAAAGCTCAACAAACTCCAAGCAGGACAAACTCAGAGTTCCACACCTAGACAGGATATTTTCAAATTACCAAAACACAAAGCACAGGCTCCTGACAACAGAAAAACAAAGCAGTTCGTGCCTATGACAGATGCTACTACAATTAACAGTTGACATGTTGGTGAGTTAAGTTATCATGCAAATGCTGGGTTTCATCATGATGTTTTCATAGCACACATTGTACCTTGCTCATATTCTCTCCTCTTCCCTTCCCCATCCTTTCTCCACTCTTGCTGGTCTCCTTCCTCTAAAAAGTCTGCCTTCTGTTTTTCTACCACATATTTCTGTAGGCATATAAGCCTATGTTCTGCGTAATGAGCAGCGTCTGTTGTAGGCTCAGGTATGTGAATGCTTGATCCCCAGTCAATCACGCTGTTGGAGAAGGTCGTAGTTATAGGATATTTAGGAGATATGGCCTTGTTGGAGGAAGTATGTCCCAGGCGGAAGGCTTTGAGAGATCATAGCCTAGCTCCACTTCTAGTTTACCCTCCCTGCTTCCTTAATGCAGTTGAAAATCCTATCAACTCCCTCTTCTGGTCGCCCGCTGCTGTATCTCCCTGTCCTTATGGACCATCCCTTGGAAATGGTAAACCAAATGAACTCTTTATGCCTTAAGATAATTTTTGCTCTTGGTGATTTATCAGCAATTATTAGTAGTAATATGAGAGAATAAGAGTATACAAGAGAAAATGTGTGATGGTTTATGTTTTTCTCCCCATTACACTCTCTATCTTCTGTTCTTTCATTTTAGGCATCTTCTTCTTATCCCATAATCCTCTTCCTATTTTCAACACACACACACACACACACACACACACACACACACACACACACACAAAGGTATTTTGCCTGCATTCAGGGCTGTGTACCACATTTGTGCATTACCTGTGGAAGCCAGGAGAGGGCGTTAGATCCCCGGGGCCTGAAGTTACAGGCCTTCATTAGCGCCATTCAGGTGCTGGAGGTTAACCTGGGCCCACCAAAAGAACAGCCAATGCTCAGCCATTAAGCTCCTCATTTGGGTGAGATGGAATTTCAATACTCTGTAATTTACAGCTTCCTTGGTAGCTAGGGATGTTGAACTTTTTTATTTTTAGTATTTACTTTATTTTTTGAAAATTTACTATGCATTTGTATCTCATCTTTTGAGAACTGTTTGTTTGACTCAGTTGCCCACTTATTGGCTGATTTTTGCACCAAAATCTTGGTGGAGGTGCTTAATGTTTTTATTTATTTATGTATTCAAGATATCAATCCCTTATGAGAAGATGGTTGACACGGGTTTTAGTGCAGGCTGGTTTCTTCTCTGCTGATCATTTCCTTCGCTGTGCAGAAGCTTTTTAAATCCCCTCATCACTTCTTGGGATAATTTCCTAACGTTTTATTTATTTTTTCCCCCAGAAGGCTTGAATGACATACAGCAGTAGGATGCCGTATTCCAATGTTAAAAGACTCCCAGCCAAAAGTGCTATGTCTGTGAAAGCAACATTTAAGATATCCTTAAACCAACAGCAGTGGAAATAACTCATGGCTTTCAGGCCTGCCCTTTGGGTAGAAATTATAGAACACTGGGTAATAACTCAAATCATACAGAGAAATAAAAACCACCAGTAAAAATAACTACACAGGGCAAATGTGGACGGCAGTGTATAATAGTTTCATTTATAACTCTTTCTCCCATATGATTTAAAAGACAACTGCACAAAGCAACAGCTATAAAATCATTTATGGGCTTAAAATGTATAGAGATGTAATGTGATGGCAATAATAAACCAAAGGAGAGGGATAAAACACCTGTATTGGGACAAAATCATTCTATAGTGTTGAAATGAAATTAACTCAAACCAATTGTTCTAAATTAAGGTATTATTTGTAATTTCAGGGTAACCACTAAAAAACAAAACTAGACAAAACTTAAAACCGCAAGACAAGGTGTTGAAGACATACCTCATAAAATGCTTGCTGCGTACACATGAGGACCCAAGCTCTACTCTGAAAGCCATGTCAAAAGCTAGGCAAGGTGGCATGGGTTTACACTCCCAGCCCCAGAGGCATGAGAACAGACTTCGTAGCCAGCTCCACTAGCTTAATCTGCAAGACTTAGGTCCCAGTGAGAGAATGTGTCTCAAAAAATAAGGTGGACAGCTCCTGAGGAACAATACTAAAGGTAGACCTCTGGCATCCATAGGCATATACACTCGTGAGTGCAAATGCACACACAACTATGCAAGTATACACACACACACACACACACACACACACACACACACACACAGAGCTGCCAAAGAAACAACCAAGGAATCAAAATGATAAAATAGAAACTATCTGCCTGATGCAAAAAGAAGGCGTTGATTGGGAAATAAAAGGATAAAATAGGAAACCATTCATAAACCAAAAAATAACAAATGACAAACATAAATCCCACATGATCAGAAGTCACATTTTAAAGCTCCAGTCAAAAGACAGACATTGGTAAAATGAATGAACAAAGCCCAAAGCTCTAATCTTCCCATTACTAATAGGAGAGCATATTAAACTAAAAGAGTAAAAATAAGTGTGGAGAGACATCAGGCAAAGATCATCAAAAGATAAATATATTGTCTCTGATAATAAAGTAAATTATCTAAGATAGATATTATTTCTAAAAACAAAGAATGATATTTATAAATGCTAAAGGGTAAGAGACCGTGAAGCTAAGAGTAAGATGGGTTGTGTGGGACCCTGGGATGGGTTGTGGGTCCCCAGGGAAATTGGAGGGAGATAGTGGGTGGATGTGATCAAAATACGTTGTATACACACACAATTTTTAAGGAAGAAAAAATTTTTTTAAAAAACTTCTATAAAATGGAAACAGTAATTCTCCCCAACTCACATCATAAGGATAAGGCCACACTGACACAAAAAAATAGAAACAAAAGAAAATTAAAGACTAGCATTCCTGTGCATTTTGATACAAAAATGGTTTTTAGAAACGTCCCTAAACTGAATCCAGCAACATATAAAAGGGACTGTTACCACAACCAGGACTGATTAGGATTTCAAACTTAGATCAAATAAAGAATGAATCAGTGTAATGTAAAAGACAATAAAGACAAGCACTACACAACCATCTCAATATTTGCAGAAATATGTAATAAAATTCAGCGCTGTGTCATGACAAAAACAGACAGACCAACAGACAAACAAATAAACAAAAACAAAGCCAATTAGGAGCAGGAAAGAACTCTTTCAGTCTAATAAAAGTGTCTATGAAAGACCTACACTATACCATATAGTGGTCAAGACTGAATGCTTTCTCTAGATACAAAGGCAGGGCTATCTGTTTCTAAGACTTCTAGTCAACAGAGTACTGGAGGTGATGGCCACAGCAACTGGGCAAGAAAGAAATAAATGGCACACAGATTGAAAATAACTGCATATGGTCAGACAACCTGATTTGGGACATAGGACAGTCCTAAGAAGGGAGTTGGGGAGATGGCTCAGGCAGTAAAGTGGTGCACAGAGTTTGGATCCCAAGGATTCAAGTGAAAAATCTGGGTGTGGCAACCCTCCTGTGTAATCCTTGCACTATTGGAAGGAAGATGTCTGATATCAATGTCTTGTGCATGCATGTATGCATGTGCGTACGTGTGTGTGTCTGTGTGTGTGTGTGTGTTGTGAGGTATACGAATATTGCCTTGTGTGTGTGTTGTCCCCATGAGTTCAGGTACCTGTGGAGGCCAGAAGAGGGCATCAGATTCCCTGGAGTTGCAGTTACCAGCAGTTATGAACTGCACAGAGTGGGTGCAATGAACCAAACTCAGGTCCTCTGCAAGAGCAGCTAGTACTCTTAACTGCTGAGTAGTCTCTCCAGCCCTCCACACTGTTTTCACTGATGAGTGTTCTAATCTACTCCTATCAACAATGCAGAAAGCGTTTTTCTCTCCACACCTCAACAGTATTTATTACCTTTTTTCTTTCTTTCTTTC
>NW_022196914.1:59086835-59098998 GCF_008632895.1 Mastomys coucha | reverse complement strand
CCTATTATGGTTTTGATTTACATTTCCCTAGTAACTAGTTATATTAATCTCTTATTTGAAGAATGTCAGTTCAGGTCTGTAGCCCATTTTTTTTTGTTTGTTTGTTTTTGTTTTTTTTCTGAGACAGGGTTTCTCTGTGTAGCCCTGGCTGTCCTGGAACTCACTTTGTAGACCAGGCTGGCCTCCAACTCAGAAATCCGCCTGCCTCTGCCTCCCAAGTGCTGGGATTAAAGGCGTGCGCCACCACTGCTTGGCCCTTTAGCCCATTTTTAAAATTTAGTTTTATTGTTTGAGTTTGAATTGTTTGAGTTCTTTATACATAGGATGTTAACTTTTTATAAGGTAAGCAGTTTCAAATGTGTTATCTCATTCTGAAGGTGTCTATTTTCTGTTGATTATTTTCTCTGCAGTTCAGAAGCCTTTCAACTTGAGGGAATCCCATTTGCCTAGACCGCTTTTTCTCATACATTCATGGTTTCTTCTTTTTAAATCCATGTTTAGGCCAATATTAATGAGATTTCCCCTCAGTTTTTCTTCGGTAGTTATGTAGTTTCGAATCTTATGCTTATGTCTGTAATCTACATTGTGTTATTTTTGGTTCATTGACAGATTGACTTTGGGCAAGTGTGTCAGCATAGTTAGATGTTGGTAACCTTCTGCTTCAGCCCACAAACAAAATAACTAAAAAAATTTTTAAATAATAAGAGCAAAAACAATGAAGTGCTTAGAAAAAATTGAGAGCACCCGTTATGACCTTGAATTAAGTAATGGCTTCTTAACTTTAAAAAAGCAAAAGGTATTTTTTAAAAGATATGTTACATATTAACACATTAAAATCAAGGAGTTCATATTTCAAAAGATATCATTGAGAAAAATGAAAAGAACCCCAAGAATGGGTGAAAATACTTGTGGGTTATTTTGTAAGGAATTTTACCTAGAACATGCAAAGAATTTTTAAACAAGTCAATAAGAAAAAACAATCTGATTAAAAATGGACACAGGATGCTGGAGGAATGGCTCAGTGATTAGGAGCCCTTACTGTTCTTCCAGAGGACCCAGGTTCAGTTCCAGGCACCTATATGGTGGCCACAATTGCCTATTATTCTAGTTCAAGCAGATCTGAACCCCCCTTCTGGCCTCTAAGGGTACTATATGCATGTAGTATGTAGATATACATGCAAGCTAAACACCTATACACATAAAATAGAAATAAATAAATCTTATAAGAAAGAACATAGAACTTTAACACCATAATATCTAAATATTTAACATCTTCTTTTGAAGATACTAAAAATGAACATTAAGCATATGAAAAGTCAAAGTTGTTAGCCCCCAGGGATATACCAATCAAATCATAATGAGATCTCAACCCATACTCCTTTTTTCTTTTTTCTTTTTTTCTAGAACATTCCAACATTTTATTTTATTTTTTTAACTCAGAAACATTTTTACATGATTTCAATTTATCTGAATATTTAACATTTAAAACATATTTGAAGTAAATAGAGTTAAATTACATTCTTATTTCCCTTTTGTACCCCAAATCCTCCCAGAGACCCCCCTTTCAATACCTACAATACCTTTTTTGGTCATATTCTTTAAAATTTATAAAATATTATAACAAGAAAAATGAGTATTATAAAAGTTGTTTGATATAAAACAACAATCAATTTAATAGTCTTATGTAGACGCTTGTCTACAGCAATATTGAAAATACATATGTTTTTATCAATATAAATTTTAAATAACTCCAAATATATTAACTATATATTTTAAAATAATACATCATTACTAGTATTTTTAATGAACATAAATATATAAAGTCTTTTTGTTTGTTCATTTTGTATTTAGTAGAGCTTAAAATCTTGGCTCTTACTATGGTACAAGCCCAAAATAAGAACAATTTTTAGACATTGGGTTTCATTGTAATAAGGTTGTACTTCAATGACCCTCACATCACCAAAGGATTTTACCTCCATTGTAGTTAAGCTGAGAGTTGATAGTTCTGCTGCTCCAAGGAATGAATTGTAGGCATGATTTTTGGATACAGACTTCCTGTTATGATCAAAGCTATTTTACTTGAGTGATTGTCATCATTCTCAGCCCACAGAGAACAGGTTACATTCATTTATGAAATGGTGTATGTATTAAGATGGTCTATCCATAAAGTCATTCACCAACTGTTTCAATGAACAATGATTCTGCTTGGAGGGTGGCACAGACATCAGGTGAGGGTAAGAATCTGGTTCATTGGCTGTGATAATTTGGAAAAGCATTCATCTCAGAGAAAGACTGCACTATCAAAGAGGCCAGCTGACACATACCTAAGCTTATAAGAAAGTTCCTTTACCTGTGAATGAATGTTCATATCTATGGTGAGACATGTGAGTGATCACGTGTGCACATTTGCCCTTCCCAACCTCTGCTCTCTGGAGGTAGGAGGTGAGGTCATGCTGGGAGAGGAACTTGAGTCCTCCAGCACTGCTCCTTCATGCTTCTATAGAGAGAGAAGACTGAAAAGTCAGGGGTGGGGCTCAGCGGTAGGTAGAGCATGTTCCTAGCGTATATTAGACCCTACATTCAATCATTAGTGTGTGTGGGGGGGGGGAGTGGAACATGGTTCAGAAGTACTTTTTCTAAAGATTCATGATATTGGATATTTTAGTAGATAAAACCATCACTAACAAATGACTGCCAACAGAAAGAGAACTTGAAAGCCAACATATTTCAATGGCAACAGCCACTCTTACTCACTCCCTTTCCTGGTAACCTCTTTATTTTGTCTTAAAAACCCTAATAAAAACACGACGTAATTTGCTCCAACACCGAGTTCAAAGCAATGCTCAAGAGGTTTATTTAGAACAGCCCATGCACTGCCTACGTTATTTATGGGGCTAATGCCTCACAAGGGCAGCGTTAGAAGGCCCACTTCTCTTAGGTCATATGTTGCTCGGAACGGTTCCTGGAAACAACTGTCTTTTCCTAAGACCCCAGGATGTCGTGAACAAAAATATACATTGTGAAATACCTCCACCTCCCTAGCCCTGTTCAAAAGGAGTTTTCATGTAGTTTTCCATTCTTAATATTGAAATATTTCCATTGATGGTTCTTTGACCTAGCAAATTGTAAAACCTTGGAACTTGGAATTGTTTGCTAATGTTTTCTTAAATTATATCATCTTGTGGGTCCATAAAATCCTGAAGTTATTACAAATAAATAAATGGTTTTCTCTTCGTGATGTAAACCATCTTTCCCTGAGGTCAGCGGGGGAAGTTTGGTTTGGATGGAAGCAGAGCCTGCCAGGGCTGGGCAGCTCTCTACCCAAGGGGCTAGTCAAGCAAGCAAAGCACAGCCTGCTGCTGTGCGTCCTGTTTTACCTTCCAGCGAGAAACCCAATAGTTTGAAATGTTCCTTCTTCCTCAAATACTCTGCATGTGGAGACGAGGACCCAGACTCCTCACAGCCAGGTGACAAGAAAGGATATGTAGGGCATGCCCAGGCCACTGACATTGGTCACACTGGACCCCTAAGGGGTTGGTCCATGTGTTGGTAAAGCCCAAAGCAACTTTCCCCAGCACAGTGGTGAAGACATGATGCAAGGTGAAAGAGAACTGGGATGTAAACACTGATGAGGAGAGAAGTTGGCGGTTCATGCCTTGTTTTGCTGCTGGTTATACTTCTTGGAAAATGGCGAATCCACCATTTTCTGGGTACCTGTAGGCCGCCATACCTATCCTGGAGACTAAGATTCTAAGACCATATGTAACTCAGTTTCTTTGTGGAAATAAGTCCCATGATGCCATGCAGCTTGGGGCAGGATAAATGATGACTCACAGCTAGTGTTCCTTGGCTGGACAATGTCTGTGTCTGGTTCTTTGGGTTCAAGGCAGGATGTCCTCTACAAAGGGTGTGTCTTTCTCAATTCTCTGCCCACAGAATACCTCTAATTCTCCTCCTGCAGTCATGATGGTGCAGAAATGTGGTTCTCAGAGAGTGGATGCTAGGATTTAGAGCATCATTTGGAGTCAGGGTTACAAAATGTCTGTCACTGATTTTGTTGTTGTTGTTGTTATATAATAAAAGACACACAACGTAAGTTTCAGATAAAGATGTGAAAGGCAACGAGGACTCTTATTCAAGGGTAATGTTTTAGGCTTTTATGTTTATTTTAAAAATATTTTATGGTAATTATTATTTATGTATGTATGTATGTGTTCATGTGCCTATATGTGGGGTGTGTGTGTGTGTGTATGTGTGTGTGTGCTTGTATGTGGTTTGGGGGGGACATGTGGTGTGTGTTTTCAGGGCACATGTGTGAAGATCAGAGAACAGTTTGTGAGAATTGGTTGTCTCCTTCTACTGGGTGGGTCCCAGAAATGGAATTCAAGCTTGGCAGCAGAGCACCTTTATCCACTTAACCATCTCACTTAGCCATCTCATCAGCACTGTGAGTAACGCTACAGTTACTCTCTTTCTTCTGAATATATTTTTACCAAGTGGATCAGCAAGTGACACACACACACACACACACAAACCCCTTTTAGTTTATGGTGATAGCCATTCTATTAAAAAATAACCAGAACAAATAACCGAAATGACCTTCAAACATGATGGACAACCTGGCACCTAAGGTGACAAACTGTCACTCAGTTTTTCACAGAAATGGGTGGTAAAGCTAAGTAAAGACCAGGAGAAGCCTATATGCATATGGCCGAGTGAAGTAAGACAATCAGAAAAGTCCATACACTGTATATTTTCAACTCTTACATCTGGAGAAGATAAAACACAGTTAAAAAAAAGACACAGTTGCCAGAGATCAACTCCAGGGTAAGAGCAGATGAAAGATGGGGATTCAAGTCAGGGAAACATTTTATACATGGTTTCCAAAGAATGGCGGCACAGTAGAAGCTCCCTTCATGAGACTGGGTAGATGAAAGGAAGGGGGTTTACAACAGCAGGCTTTTTCCAGAGACAGAAAGATTGAAGTCCTGCAGGCTTAGATTTTTCTAAGCCTTCTTTAATAAGCATACTTTAACCTTCTTCCTATCCCACTGCCCACCAGAGGTAGTGGAAAGGAAAGATTAATAGGGCAATGGAGGATGTGGACCTGTTTAGAAATAGTTCTTTGTAGCAAATCCAATCTTCATTGCCAGGATATCAGCAGTTCAGTTTACAGGAATTAATAACTGTAGCTCAGTCCACTTGCAAACATCAGTCATGAATTAGCAATGGCAGTTCGATCCACAAGAAACTTCAAGGCTCTGCCAATTGGTCAGGCAGGACGTCACCGGAACACCACCAGAAGTTCTTTTGGTGGTGTTTCTCTCTATAAAGTCATAACAAATGATGACCAGCAAAGAGTGTCAAGGAGAACCAATACCACACGGCTGTTGAGTTATAATTTATACCCTTTCCAAACATCATGTGTTCTCTCAAGCATCTGCTCTATCAAAACATTACATTCTGTTTTTCCAGGCTGCTTCCAGAAAAGATTCACATGTCTGTTCTCAACAAAACATCCTCCCACGTGTCTGCTTTGGCAAAAACATCCTCTCATAGACAGTTTTCAGAAAAACATCACACAACACAACCAAGTCTCCAACGAAACCAGGAATTTCCACTTCATACACTGGACAGGGTACAGGACGACTGAATGTAGAACATACACATATTATATATGACATGCAAGCAGAAAGGGCTCAGTGAGAAAAAGGGAGCCGGGGAAGGGGAAGGGAGACAAGGATGGGCGAATGGAAGGTGAATATGAATAAAATATACTATAGCATGCATGCTTGAAAATGTCATAAATAAACCCTTCTTTTTGTATGCCAAAAAATGAATAGGAAAAAAGTTTATATTTTTTTTTTGCTGGATGGTTTTCACCTTATAAGAAGCCCAAAACCTCAGATGTTCTATCTCACTCAGCTACATTCCCACATATGCCAGTATATTCCCAGTGTGACCAGCTCCCCAATGTTTTCATGCCCAGGCCCTTTTCCTGAATGTTCTCTGGAATTTGCACCCAATGTCAACACAATACCAATGCTCCCAACCACTTGTCTGTATATCCCTTTACTTTCTGACTCAGATGGGAAGATAATGCTGTAGGTACTGTCTTTCCACAGCTTTCCAGCTTAGGTCCTGCAGTGGTCCTAAGCTGGGACAAGTGCCTTCTTGTTCTCCATCTCTTTTCCACCTCATTATCTGACCTTTGTTCTCAAACATCAGATGATGTCTGACTACTGTGGAGCCTCAGGAGAGTCCATAGAGATTTTATGCTAGGTTCAATCCCTCTGTTTCCACCTTCTGTGTTCGATACCTCTTCCCACAATGCAACACTTCTAGCATTCACTGACATCTCCCATCTATATCCAACGTTAGTGCCTCTTGTCTACCACATAACCTATTAGCCAGTAGGGCTTCACACATGAATCTCAGGAAGATGTAAATATTCAGTGTATAACAGCAACTGAAGCTCTATTGGCTGATAGTTGCTTCATGAAGACATAAATGATTCCTCAGTTCCAGATTAGCCTATAGTCAAGCAGAATATGTTTCCCAAAGCAATTAGGCAGACAGAGTTAGTTGGTCATGGTCATTGCACCATAGAATGGAGTGAATGAGAGCAGGGTATTATGGGACATGAGCATCTATAGCTTCTCCACTTACTAGTTGCTCTCAGCCTTGAGTAGGTGTTTGAAAATCTCTGAAAAATTCTCTTTCATTTCTCTAAGCAACTCTGCTTCTCTCCCTCACATTTTCTTCTCCACTTAAGCGTCAAATGCGTCCTCTTCACCCTACCCTCAGTCCCACAACCCCATTTGCAACTTACTAGAACAAAACAGTAGTCATCATCCCAACATAGTTCCTGCCTTTTCTTCATTTTTTTTTACAATCTCTGGTCGACTCTGAATGAATGTGACACATCCAAGAGGGCCCATCCCTCCTTTCTACTCAAGAGCAATACACTGCTTATGTCCACCCTGCCTGCCTCACTCACACTTCTAAATCAGCATTCAACCATGTTGTAGCTTCTCCCATCTCAAAAGGCAAATGGGCTAAACCTTCCTCTCACCTGTCCTTGTACTTTGCTGCCTTTCAGTAGCACCTGTGCAGTAACGACGTCCGGGCTCCTGTCGTACTTCTAGCCTGTCATCTGGATGCCAGACTCTGATTGCTACCCACTCCTTGGCATTTTAGAAATCTTAAAGCCAGCTGGGCAGTGGTGGTGCATAACTTTATTCACAGCACTTGGGAGGCAGAAGCAGGTATATGTCTCTGAGTTTGAGGTCAGCCAAGTCTACAGAGTGAATTCCTTCCAGGACAGCACGGGTTACACAAAGAAACAAAACAAACAAAAAAGAAAGAGAGAGAGAGAGAGAGAGAGGAGGGAGGGAGGGAGGAAGGAAGGAAGGAAAGAAGGGAGGGAGGGAGGGAGGGAGGGAGGGAGGGGAGGAGGGAGGGAGGGGAGGAGGGAGGGAGGAAGGAAGGAAGGAAGAAAATAACTTAGACCCTCTCACAGTAATCACTTGGTTTGAAAGAGCTATCCTGAATGTCCAATCGTCTTATGACAATATTTGGAAACTTCCCCTTTCTGTCTACTTGGAAAAAAACCCTTAAAGTCATTCTCAACTCCTTCCTGTGCATGCACATTCAACCCATCAGTAAATCCTGCTAACTCTACTTTAAAAAAATATTCACACTCCAACTGCTTCCTACTGCTTCTGATGTCTCTATATCTCATTGGATTATTGACATATACTCTTAATTGATCTTATCCCACCCAAACAAATGCAGACCTGTTATGAGATTTTTTTCTTTTTTACATCTCAATGTCAATGCATGAAAGAGGAATGAAAAGAATCATGTATTAACAGAAATATAAAATTATTTTCTTATAAATCTCCCAGAGAAATTTATTAGGTCACAGGTACAATGACTAGTTTTAATGTTTAATTTATATTCACAAATAATCCATCCTAGGTAGTGTCTAGAGAACCATAGTTAAATGAGAGTGTTTCCTACTTCTGTGAAATGCTATGTCATTTTTTAAAAAGAAGCTGTGTTATATACAGAAAAGATGATTTGATGTCTGTCATTTCAATCACATCTATAGAAACATGAACTTTAAGTATTTAAGAGTATTTAATAAACTTTTATATAAATGCATGGATATTTTTATAACAAATCTCTGTAATGAGCAGAAAACAGTAGTTGGTTGAACTCAATTCAATGTTCTGCTTGTTTGTTTGTTTGTTTGTTAAAACACGGTTTCTCTGTATAGCCCCAGCTGTCCTGGAACTCCCATTATAGGCCACACAGGCCTTGAACTCAGAGACTAGCCTTCCCCTGCCTCCTGAGTGCTGAGACTAAAGGTGTGTGCCACCACTGCCCAGGTAAATGTAACACTTCTTGAAGTCAAGTTTTCTGCAGGTGAAATTTTATAAGCAATATAGCTGACTGTATGTTTTAGCCTTTTATCACTGATAGTATTTCTACCACACGGTCTCCTAGATTTTCCAAGCACATTCTTAGTCTTTAGCATTATGCTCCTTATTTTAGAAATCTTCCTTTAGAAAAAGAAGCAATCCATATTCTTTCAGAAATATCCCTATTACACTAACATAGCAGTTCTTTCGTTGCTATGACCAAAAAAACCCCATTATTATTCATAATTCCTTGTAATCAATAAAACATTGGCTCAGCCTTTTAGTGCTAAAGACTACATGCAAAGAGACATAGCGAGTGTTATCCACCAAGACTCATAATAGTGTGCCTAGTGGAACCACAGAACCAGGGCGAGTGCCATGGAAACATGGCTTCCCTTCTCTTGAAGCCTCAAGGGATTCCTCTTTAAGGAAGATGAGAGACAAGTCTCTGGAAAACTATCAGGGGAAGGGCAGCTCCTGGAGGCAGGCTGTGTCTTGCACATTGCCATCTTCCACTTCATGGGGAAGAAGAATTCTGGGGAGAGGGAGCACTTTCCGGTGAGAGGGAGCACCACTTGTCTCCGCCCTCCCCCCCCCCAGCTGATGATGAGCCGACTGTCTTGGCAATTATCCTTCAGTTCTTTCCGATCCCCATGATGCACCTCTGCAGACAGCTCCTCCTGTCGTTCACAAGAGTGATGCCCAGTCTTCCAAACACTCTGGAATAACCATGAGCTCTCCCATCACATCAAAGAATTCCTTCTAATCCTCCTGCCTACTGGACTCTACCCAGTGTTGGCCCAGTCATCTTCTTCAGAAGGCACAGGTTGTAAAATTTGTGGTCTTGGATGATTCTCAACTTCTGTCTCCTTAAAACAGTGGACCTTTTTCAGCTGTACTGTCCAACATTTTGCCAGAATGAAATTTACATATGAGAGAAATCACAGCATAGTTAAACATCCCACTTAAAAGCACTGCTTATCACCCACTCCGAAGGGCCAGCTGACCAGTTCCTCATCTACTGACCCCACGGTGCACACTGCTCATTGGTTATTTTGAGGTTCTCATTGGCCAACAGCCTATGTGTGGAAATATATAAAGTATGGATGTACACTAATTACATATGGTATCTCTCATTGCTGACATTCTACATGCCCATCCCTTTCTCTGACTGCTAATCATCTCTTAAATATTTTCATAGAAAAAAATGGTTGAAGACACCCACTACATAGGGTTTTCTACATAGGGATCTAATACAATGCAGATTCTCTGTATAACTGCTCCATGTTCTAGCTCAGATAGCCCTGAAGTAGTTAGGTGTGCCCAGCCACACAAGCGTGTTAGCTAATATAGTATCAGATATTCCTTTAGCACATGCCCAGATTCCACCTTGGAAAGAATTCCCCAGATTTAGATCCCATTGTAAACACAGCACCACATGCTCACTCAGAGAGAAGCTGTGCTTTAATTTTGTGGGTTTGGGGTGATTTTCTATACTACAAACATAAGAAATATTGGACAATCTCTAGCCCTCCGATATCATCCTCATCAACAACAGATTGCTATAGTAAGGGGACCCTCTTCCTCTTGTGGAATGACACCTACCTCCTACCACAGGAGCCAAAAGATGAGATCTTTTTTCATTCTCACAGCAGTAATGGTTGTCAGCTGACTTGTCACAAGACTCAGCCAGCCACGTGCACTCCCCAAGACCTTGAATCCAGTGCAACCAAAGATCCAACTTTGCATTAGTTGGGCTTCTCCAGCCATAACTTCTCTCCTATACCCCAAGCCTCTCTTCTCCATAGAGGTCTTGATTTCTTTCTCTCCCAAGCCTGCTTCTTCAGGATTCCTGTCAATAACTGAGCACCCTATGGCTTCCGACAATGGTCTATCCAGGATATCTGTCTATTGTTCATTCTGTGGCCCTCAGACTTACCCACTAAGACAAGTAAGGAAAATAGATTTCTAACTCCAGAAACATCACTGCAGTCTTCAGGAGAGATCTCAGTAAGTCAGTGGTTGTCAGGGCTGTAGCTAGATTAATGATCAGGCATATATCAACCTCAGGGACTAAACAATAGCCAGGGTTCAGACTAGAATCACTTAGAGGACTTTTAACATATTTAACTATTTTGGAGTGGGTATTTGTGTCCAGCCTCTGTGTTAATTAGCTTTGATGATATTGAGACAGACACACTTTAGTCTTGTCACACTTGAGTATGCCTGCCTCAGTGTCTGTGAGTTCACTTCCTTCCTAGACACGATCTCCCACGCTCTGTCTTTCAGTCATTTGTTGGCATGAAAAGGCTGCTCAGTTGTGCTTATTGGAAGTGAGACCAAGTAGGCGAGGATGGAAATGCTGGGGTTTGGTACCTCTGGCAGGAGGAAGGAGCCCAACCCACTGGAGTGCAGATCAGGACATCATGCATGAGAGGTGGACAGGGAGAGCATCTTCATGAGTGGACACAGTACCTCAGCTGTCAGTTGGGTGAGGCTTGGTCCCTGAATGCTCAAAGCTAAAGAAATGCATGAAGGGGGTGTTTGTGATGGCACCTGCTGAGGAAGGGAACAGGCAGACCCTAGGAGCAACCTGTGGCATCCTCAGGATAGTTGTCTCTCTTTACCTCAAGGCTTTGTCTTGTGTCGGCAGTGATGGCATCAGCAAAAATGAACAGCTCACATAGCTGGCATTTTGCCAAGCCCTGTTTTTCAGCCAGTCTCCTAAGCTAGCCTCCTGCTGCTTTCCAGCATCTGGGATGTCTGGCTTCCACGGGAATACTGCGCAGTGGTGGGGTTGTTAGGGATGGGGGGTGGGGGAGGGGGACAGTTAAGGGCTTCATCAACCAAGCCTCAAAACCTATTCACAGTCTAGGCACCAAAACAAATATTTAGAACTGAATGCCCACATGGGACTGAGAGAGTGGTGAGTGAGATGTTGTTAAAGAATAGCCCATCAGTCCTGAAGGCAGCTCTTGGGGTTTCCAAGGTTCCCAGCTGGCTCCAGAATGAAAGATGGCTACTGCCCCCATGAGTTGACTTCAGACTGAGATACTTCATACAGCATAGAATCGCTTTCCCTTTGCTTTTGGCAGTGCTGGGGATCAGCTATGTTAGGCAAGTACTTTACCATTGACTATACACACTTGGCCCCAAATCCACCTTTTTAAAGTATGTAACATGGTTGTTTTAGAGAAATCAACCATCACTAGCCAGAATATGCCATCAGCAGCCACTGCTGTTTCTTCCCATGATTCTGTTTCTATGAGTTTGCCCATTTAGAAATGTCATATAAGTAAAATCTTACACTGTATTTTGAAAGCTCATCCATGTTTGATCATGTAGCAGTGCTTGTTTATGGCTGAATAATATTCCATTGTGAGAACAAAATGCCTTTCATCCATCTGTCATTAATTGATGGACTTCCCCATTTTTGGTTAGGAACACTGAGGCTCTGAACATCTGTGCACGAAGATTTGTGTGAGAGTTATCCTCTGTTCTCTGAGTACCTGGGATACCAACTTTCAGGGTACCGACTCCATCACTTCTTGCTATTCTGGTCTTGTGTACCAAATCTTGGAGCAAAATGACCCCAGTGCTGTTCCCCGCTGTTGTGTTCCTGAAGTGAGGCTCTGAGTCAGGCAGCAGCCTTGGGATATGCTGGGACCACAGACACTCCTGGAGAGAGAGAGAGAGAAAGAGAGAGAGAGAGAGAGAGAGAGAGAGAGAGAGAG
>NW_022196914.1:59083599-59086825 GCF_008632895.1 Mastomys coucha | reverse complement strand
AGACAGAGAGAGAGAGAGAGACAGAGAGAGAGAGAGAGACAGAGACAGAGAGAGAGACAGAGAGAGAGACAGAGAGAGACAGAGAGAGACAGAGAGACAGAGAGAGAGACAGAGAGAGAGACAGAGAGAGACAGAGAGACAGAGACAGAGACAGAGACACAGAGAGAGAGAGAGTAAGTAGGTGTTGCAGTGGAGGACGCCAGGCCAGATGGGCATGGTCTTGGAGGGTTCCAATGCCCACTCTGTCCTCCTGTTTCCATGATGTTGTGAATGGGCCTAGTGCTATTTGTATTTTGATGCTAATTCTGCTCTCCTGGGGCTGTGGACAAGGAGTGAGTCACTACTCAGGTGACTTTGTTGTTGTTATTGTTGTTTTGGTTTGGTTTGGTTTGGTTTTTGAGACAGGATTTCTCTGTGTAGCCCTGGCTGTCCTGGAACTCACTCTGTAGACCAGGCTGGCCTCGAACTCAGAAATCCACCTGCCTCTGCCTCCCAAGTGCTGGAATTAAAGGTGTGCGCCACCACTGACCAGCCTCTGGTGACTTCTTGTGAACTAATTCCTAATGAATAAAGGAGCCAATCACTGGGTGAGTAGGTGGGACTTCCAGGTTGGATGAAGGAAGAGAAAGTGGAGGAGAGGGTTAGAGGCTTTTGGAACCGGTATAGTGTAAGGGCAAGATGTAGCTGCTAGAGTTTCCCGGTATCATGGCCGACCCGCCACGATTTGCCACCAGAGGAATCAGATTTAATAGGGCTTACAAGATTAGGTTTTAGTTGTTGTGCCCAGAAATTGAGTTACCATCGTTTCTGAGCTAAGTTCGTGTGGTTTTCTTCTCATGGTGATTCGACTGGGTTCCAGAGAAAAAGGTGCGATGGCAAAGCATGGGTTTGCCTGATGTGCACCACAACGGCCGTGGGACTTTGAAGCATGGAGCTGACGTGGTAGCGACCTGCCAGTGGGAACCTAGCAAGGTAAGTGGAAAGATTGTGGAGTTCTGAGTCAGAGTCTCCACAAGATAATAACAGGTTGGCCACTGTCTACAAGTGCATGGCCGGCCAGGCGCTGGGACAGAGAGTTGACAGCATAAGTGCAGGAACGTGCTGGTTCCTTTTTTAAAATTTCCCTGCAACACTGCAATGCATGAGCCTGGGTCCTATGTGCATTCCATCCACTGCTGTCCTTGTTGGGGGCACTCATCCTGGTCAGGAGAACTCAGGAGAACAAGTCCAAACAGTTTATAGGATTTATTTTTAAATTATTTCAAAAACAGTTTTATGCATGTATGTGTTTTACCAGTGTAGTCTCTGGGGCGCCATGTGCATTCAGTGCTCACAGAAGCCAGAAGGGACATCAAATCCCCTGGGACTGCAATTACGGACAATTTGTGAACTGCCATTTGGGTACTGGGAATTGAATCCAGGTCCTTTAGAGGAGCAGCCAGTGGTCTTAACTGCTGAGCCATCTTTCCAACCCCTTAATAAGAGTTTTTTAAGTACCATCTGGTAAAATGCTTATTTTTTTTTAATGCCTTGTTCACACATTCTGAGTGAGAGCCAAAGGACAGCCAGGTCCCACTATATGAAACTTCCTTGGCCCAGCCTCACGCTATGTTAGTGGGCTTTATGTTGGTGCAATCAAAATATCTGGTGGAAACAACCCAAGAGAGGATGGACTTACTTTAGCTCATAGTTTCAGAGAATTTCAACCATCATAGGAGGGAATGCACGGCTGAGGAGCGCTATCCATGTTGGTAGTAAGTGGCACGAGGTAGTAGCTGTCCGAGAAGCAGAGAGCAGATGGAAATCCGGTGACTTCCACCACTTCCACCCCATCTCCTAAGGGCAGCTCCCTGAAAAAATTAGCAGCAACTGGGGAACAAGTCTTAAACATGAATGTCACATCCAGAAAGGATTGATCCTGAAAAGCTGACTGGGGTAATAAGGGACTAAAGAAAGAACAGGAACACGTACTGAAAAGCTGGGGTGGAGAGAAGAGTGTGCACTCGGACAGAGCGGTACCATCTGATGAAGTACACAGGACCTAGAGCCTCAGGCTATAATGGTCTGGGAGGAGAAACTGTGGCTGCTAGTTTTTGCACACACTACCATCATTTGCACTCAGATCAGAGGATTTGTCAGCCCTCTGAGCCTGAAGGCCCAGAGAATGTTCTGCAATTTCCCCATAGCTGAGGCATTGGTCCTTGCATGGCTGTCAGTGTCAAGAAATATACATTCACTCAGGACTGTATCTACTCCTTCCTTAGACATTTACTCAGAGCTTCCTCGGCTTTCCATACCTGAGCCTGTGAGGGACATTTATTAAGGTTCAAATCGTGACTGGGATCTTCTTTCAGCAATCAGGAGGGAAGTGTGCATTCTATCTTGACTCCTTTTCCTGTTGCTTTAAAAAAAAAAAAATACTCAGCTAAAAGCAACTTAAGGGAGAAAGGATTTCATTCAGCTCATGGTTCCAGGTTACAGTTTATCATGGTGGAGAAGACACAGTCTCAGAAACTTGAAGGAGGTGGACACAGAGCATCCATAGTCTGTAGCAATGAACAATGCATATCTGCGCTCAGATCACTTTCCTCATTCTTATATAGTCCAGGATCATCTGCCTAGGGAATGGTGTCACCCACAGTGGGCAAGTCTTCCTATCTCAGTTAATGTAATCAAGATAATCCCTCAAAGACATGCTCAGAAATCTACCTGGTGATTCTAGACTCTGCCAAGTCGGTAGTTAACACAAACCATCATATGTGTTGTGGCACTTCTGTCTAATCCCTCTGAAAATTACCAGCCTGACCAAACAGTACAGCTTTCTTCCAAGTTTTTCTCCCTATTCCCTCTTGGGTCATTTTGCATTCCTCTCATGGAGGCTATCCCATAGACAACAACTCAAAGGGATTCTCATTCTCAGTGCAAATGCTGAGGCCCCACCAGATGGGAAGTCCAATGTTTTCTTCTGTTGTGATTAAGGCTTCTGTTGTGATTAAGATGTTGGCTTTAGAGTTAAAGTATTTTAAAAGCATTTTCCTAGTACTAAATATTAAACAGACCCTTGGAGAAATATGTCTTGACTTGCACCTGGGACCTGTGTCCACCTGGCCCAGGGGCCCATGTTGCAACCACATCAAAAGCTTATATGCAGGAGACCCTGGCCTAATTACACATTCAAAGCCTTAAGTGGTAGGCATCCTGCTAACAAATGAGATTGACTAAGGCC